>NW_021820727.1:75286-249251 GCF_901001135.1 Rhinatrema bivittatum | reverse complement strand
GAGTGCTGATCATTACATACTTTTTTTGTCAAGCTTCCAACTGTTTCCATTTCACATCCCCCAACCATTACCTCAGTGTTAGCCTTGGTAACATCAATAGATAAGAGCACAGCCAGCCAATAGGAATACATACATACATATTCATTCCTAAGTGACCTTTACTGACCTGGGAAGTGTGAACACTTTGTTTCATTTTCTGTTGGTGTTCGTTAGTTTCCAGTTCCATTTCCCATCCCCCCAACCATCACCTCAGTGGTAACCTTGGTAACATCAATAGATAAGAGGGCAGCCAGCCAATAGGAACACATATTCATTCCTAACTGACCTTCAGTGACCTGGAAAGTGTTTATTTGTATCATTTTCAGTTAGTGCGCACTAAATCGAGTTAGTGCGCACTAACGGGAGTTAGTGTGCTCCCGTTAGTGCGCACTAACATGATTTAACGATTTTTAACGATAAATCGTTAGAATTCTATTGTATCGTGTTCTATAACGATTTAAGACGATATTAACATTATCGGACGATAATTTTAATCGTTGAAAAACGATTCACATCCCTACCCTAGACTGCCCCTTTTTTACACATGTACATTTACTTGCAAACCCTTACTTACATATGTATGTTTGAGGTTTATACAATGGCATTTATACGAGTACATGCTATTTACATACGTATATGCTAAATTTGCCAAAATCTACGCCAGAAGCATTTGACCCAGGTCACGGTAGGAGAGTACATGATCTGGGCTGAAGATGCACATAAAATTCAGGTACAGTGAGGTCGAAGGACAAAAGTTGTGATGGGGGAGCGGGAAGGAGAAGATGGATCCTAAGATACAAATTTATGGAAAACAAATGAGTCCTGGGTGCAGGAAGGGAGAGATCTGCACTGACCCTCAGCCTCTATATTTTCTTTTTAATTTGATGCAGGAAACCTTTGGGAAGATGACAGGCTTGGCCTGGCAGGGCTGCGCCTTTGGATCTTGGATGAGAGGTAGGAGACTGGTTAGGGACTGTAGGGCCACAGTTTTTATATTTTGGTAGGATCACCACTTAACCATATAACACTGGTATCTGGTTAAGTGGCAGATTATCTGACCACACTAGACCAGAAAATGTTAGGCCTGATCTGAGGCACGCCTAAAGTTAGCCAGCTAAGCAAGTTGGAAATACCTAATATTCAGCTATGTTAGCCAGATAATTCAACACCTCTCTGAAATAGCCCTGGAATGTCCCTTTATTGTCTGGCTAAATTATAGCTGGTCATCTACATATCCAGGTATAATTTAAACAAATAAGTGGCTGAATATGCCAAATTTGCCATTTAGATGGATAACAGAGGGGAGGGGACCTCAGTGGAATCCAGCCACAGGGACTTCTCATTGGTGGGTTATCATTGTGCTTAAGGCAGGGAGTTATGACGATTAGGTGTGGAAATCTGCTCCTATTTAGAGTCTGTTTTGAGAGAGTTTCTTGCCACTGAATACCCTTTAAGGAGAATGGTGATTATCTTTGCAATTTGTGTTAAGCCATTTTAATATGAATGAGTCGATGTCTGTGTATTTCTATTTTGCACAACTCTTTAATAATTCTACAGTGTTATGTTAATTTTTATGGTGGTGTTATTGACGCTTACACATGCGTTACCAATAAAGCATTTAAAGTGGATTTTAAACCTTAAGAGTCAAACCTAAAATTTAACACTCCATTAAAACTCCCTTAATCCATTAAATCATTTCACAATATATCTGAAAAAGTTCAAAGAGCTCTTTACTATATCCATACAACTTATGTTTTACTTTGCCAAACCCCTAACACCAACAAAACTTGAAATCAAGATCTATAAAATCATACGCTCTTATCAAGAAGGAAAAGAAAATAAATCAAAGTTAATCACAATTCAGAAGTCTAATAGACTGTCCTCTGAGTTCCCATGTCAATCACTTTCTCATTCTAGTGATCAGGTCCCAGAAGCATTGAGGCTCTTTTATTTCCTGCTGACTTAGAATCTGAGAGTTTGGAGAAAGAAGCAAGTGTCTGTGTCTCAAGTATACACTATTAAGTAATTTAAAAGTTATCTTTATTTATTTTTTTACTTATGACATATTTATTTATTTCAAAATTGCATGAGTGGATGTCCTTTAGCTACACAGCAGATGGATTGGGAATTGCAGGAAGATTTAATGATATGACATTGTAAATCATAATTATCTCATTGATGGTAAGTAGGAAATGAATTATTGCTACAATAGACATTGTCGAAATGTATTTCTGAATATAGGCCAACTACACAATAAGAGGAAATTGAGTTGTTGGAATGAAAAAGTGAGAGTGAATGATCCAGATTCTGGTGCTTGATGAGTAATCTAGATCACAGAATCATCCCATTCAATCACAGCTTTTGATTTCTGATTCCCTGTGCCCAAAGCCACTTCAGCAGTTTCATCCCTTCCCATTATTTCTGATTATCTGAGTCACATCTGCATGTGCTCAGAACATAATCTGGCTGAAGGGATTTCTGCTTAGCAAACATTGAAATACAGATAGCGTTTCATGACATAAGCAGCTTTACCACTCACTCACCACATTATATAGCACTATTGGAGCAGTAGAACAAATAAAGATACTTTTCAAAAGGCTTTAGGTATGTAAATATAATTTTTTAAATTGCTACTTTTACATGTGCAATTCCTTTAAACATTCCCTTCATAAGTCTAAATTGTGGAAAAGTTTTATGTGCATGGATTGGCTTTTGGAAATTGTTTCAATCTATGCTACTTTTATGCATGCATCTCCTTTGAAAATTACCTTCCATTGTGAACATCCAGCTCATGAGTTACCACTGCACAGATTCATGAGCCAAGTCAATGTATTGGAACCTCAACTAAGCAGATCACAAATTGCATTCCCAAAGATGCATGCTTTAGATTTAATCTGAGCTACATTAGGACAGAGAAGACTATGGGCATGCTAACCTGGATCACACTACATCTCTTGACTTATTTTAACTCTAATGTCTGATTCTCAGTCTGACTGAGATCACTGGATGCACTAAGTCAAAACCAGATTATGTCCGTTATAATTAAGGGTGATTTTAATTGTAGAATATGGGCTGACCTCTGCCGTGCAGATTCTAGGAATCTATTGTCAGAAGTGGAATTCCTTGATTATCGAGAACATAAAATGTCATAGACAAAGATAATGAGCCAGACATGGAAATCAATTTTTGATTGGATTTTGAAGCCAGGGTCAACAGACACAAATCTGAAGACTTATGCTTAAGCAAGTTCTTCAAGATTCTGTCCATCCTGCAGAGTGCATATGTTTGCAATTGGAATGTGTTCATATACTACTGGTTTAGAGTGGATATACCTTGAGAATTTGTATGTTTGGACGGAGTAGTGTATCATGGATTTTGTACTGAAGGTTGGCAGAGGGCAGGAATCTCAAGTTTCTATATTTGCATATGGAAAGAGTTATATGCTTTGATGTTCGAAGATTCTAATATTTCATGTTGGCTGTCTTGTATCTGATGTGAAAAAAACATATTTCACTATAAATAACTACAAACATAGGGGCCATTTTCAGCATTAATTAACTGAAAATTTGATATCACTGAAGAATGTCTATCATTTGAATCAATGAAAGATACAACAAGAGGAGTTGATTTGTATAATGCAGACTCTAGCTAGCAGAGATGTTTTAACGGCTGTGGTTGTACGATAAAACCATTTTCTCCCCAGTAACGCAAGGACAACATAGTTATTTCAGACATTAAATCCCATATTATTGGGACCCTTACTTTTCAATATATTTATAAATGATCTGGAAAGAAATACGAGTGAGATAATCAAATTTGCAGATAACACAATATTGTTCAGAGTAGTTAAATCACAAGCAGATTGTGATAAATTGCAGGAAGACCTTGTGAGACTGGAAAATTGGGCATCCAAATGGCAGATGAAATTTAATGTGGATAAGTGCAAGGTGATGTATATAGGGAAAAATTATTATTATTAGGTGCTACAACCCAAGAAAGAGATCTAGGCGTCATAGTAGATAACACATTGAAATCGTCGGTTCAGTGTGCTGGGGCAGTCAAAAAGCAAACAGAATGTTGGGAATTATTAGAAAGGGAATGGTAAATAAAACGGAAAATGTCATAATGCCTCTGTATCGCTCCATAGTGAGACCGCACCTTGAATACTGTGTACAATTCTGGTCACCTCATCTCAAAAAAGATATAATTGCGATAGAGAAGGTACAGAGAAGGGCTACCAAAATGATAAGGGGAATGGAACAACTTCCCTATGAGGAAAGACTAATGAGGTTAGGACTTTTCAGCTTGGAGAAGAGACGACTGAGGGGGGATATGATAGAGGTGTTTAAAATCATGAGAGGTCTAGATCGGGTAGATGTGAATCGGTTATTTACTCTTTCAGATAGTAGAAAGACTAGGGGGCACTCCATGAAGTTAGCATGGGGCACATTTAAAACTAATCGGAGAAAGTTCTTTACTCAACGCACAATTAAACTCTGGAATTTGTTACCAGAGGATGTGGTTAGTGCAGTTAGTATAGCTGTGTTTAAAAAAGGATTGGATAAGTTCTTGGAGGAGAAGTCCATTACCTGCTATTAAGTTCACTTAGAGAATAGCCACTGACATTGGCAATGGTAACATGGAATAGACTTAGTTTTTGGGTACTTGCCAGGTTCTTATGGCCTGGATTGGCCACTGTTGGAGACAGGATGCTGGGCTTGATGGACCCTTGGTCTGACTCAGTATGGCATTTTCTTATGTTCTTATTATTCTACCTCATTCTGTGCTAGCAGACCCTCATTTCAATTAACTCCTCCCAAACTCTTCCTGCATACTGAATGAAAAATTTACATGCTAACGCACGTTGCACATGTTGGAGCTGTTTAACATGTGTTTGGGCTCTAAAGCATTTTGATGAATGATCCATTTAGCTGGACCTGCCCCTGAATGCCACCACCCTCACCACCCCTTACATAGCCAGATAAATCTCATCCGGCCATGTCAGAGGTAGTCAGCATGGCCAGAATTTCAAATCTCGTCATTTGTCTGGTTAAGTGCTGAACTTAGTCAGATAAATGTGCTGGATATTTATTTAAACAATTGAAAAAAAGATTCTTAGAGCACTACAACTCTTTCAAAATCCAGCAGCACAAGTATTGACTGGAATGCTAGTAGGGATCACATGTGCCCTGCATTTCTTGGGCTGCATTGTTTACCAGTTAATTATAGAGCCCAGTTTAAACTGGCAATTGTAATTTTTAAACTTTTACATACTGAAAACCCATGCTCATTGGTTGACACTATTTCGAGATACATGCCAGAAAGGTGTTGTGAACTCGAGATGCAAATTTGTTGAGTATACCACCTGTACAGTCTTATAAAAAGGTAAGCACGCGTACTGGACCATTTCATCAAGTGGCTCCAATGCTCTGAATGCTATGCCCTTGGAAACATGTAGTATGCCAGAGGTGAAGTATTTTAGAAAACAGTTGAAGATCTATCTTTTTAAATCTGCTTTTAAGTTTTGAGCTGTGAACCTGTATTATTGCTTGCTTGTTTTTTTGTAATCCACAGTGAATATTGTTAAAGCTGTGGAATATAAGTATTGCAAATAAATAAATTAATTAATAAATGTTGACCTCTAACTTTTCTGCCTTAAAATTTATTCTTTCATTGTCCCATAAAGAAAATAGTACAAAAATGATTTTTTTTTTCTGTGTAAAACACACATCATTGCAAATACGCTTGAGATATACCCTCCTCGAACAAGTTTTTCAAACATGTTAATGAAATTAACAAATTAGACTTGAGTATTGAGATGATTTATCCAGATAAGTTAGAGACTTCACTAGATTTAAATTGCTTCACATGTGACATGTGAACCAGTAGAGTACCGGTAAAGGAAATGCTCCATCTATTCCTTCTGAAATTTTAAGAATCGTTAATATAGTGTTTTGCCTGCAAACATAGCCCCTTTATCCTCTCTGATTCACTGGTCCTTATTTTCTCTTTAATCAAAAAGTATTATTTAACTTTAATTCATTCTACTTACTATTATATTCGATATCTCTATTCTCTAAACTAAAATTTCAGTTTTCTATTGTAAAGAAAACCATGCAGTGGTATATGTTCCTTGTTACTGTGGCTGTAGAATGTCCTTTGAAACATATTATTAATTTATATGGTATTGAATATTGTCTGAACATTTCTATGCTTTTATTTAATAGAAACAAGCAATACGATTTCACTCAAAGACAATGCAGTACATTCAGTGTCACATACTTGTTTTCTGCTCTGAAAGACCTCATATAAAACTGCACCATCAAAATTGGTGTCTTATGGCCTTAACCAGGGCATGCCAACAGATTTAATAGAGAACATGACCAGAGGATATTTCTTATGACCACATTTATTGAAGCTTCTGAGAGAATGTCTTAATATTTGAAAAATGTAATTTTATAAGTTTCATATAACTTTGGATGCATTACATTCAGCTTGTCTTTTGGGGGCTGGAGGTGTAGGTTTTTTGTATGTTGACTCTGCAGCTTTTTCTCCTCTACTTTTGGGAATTCCACTCAGTTGAAGATAGTATCATTTGAGCTACATTGTCATAGCCTTTATTTGCAACTATCCAGGGATTTTTTCTCCTTTTTTCTCTCTTCTCCATGCTCACTCAAAACAATAGTGGCCTGCCAGAGCTATAACTCTAAATAGCTCCAACTGCAACACCAGTGGAGCCAGAGCCATTGTAGATCACTTCTGCCCTGTGAAAGTAGAGGTGGTAAGATGAACCAGGAAATCAGATCTTAAGTAGGGGGGGGGGAATTGAGACAAGGCCCTGGAGGGGACTGTATTCTTTTTCCCAACGTGAAATACATTGTTTTTAAAATGAATAATAAAGACATTTGTTCATTTTTCTTTTGATTTCTCTTAAGAAATAAATTAAATAAAGTGTAAAATATCATTAAAAGTTCCTGTTGTGTTCATGATGCATGCACATCCCTAGCTGACAAAGGATTTTGATAACTTTGAGGTGAATTGGATGAGTCTAATGTTGTTTCTAACACTCCATGCACGCTTGGTACTACATACACCATGGGGTAGATTTTTTTAAAAAGTGCGATCGCTTACTTTTGTTTGCGCAGCAGGCACAAACAAAAGTACGCTGGATTTTATAAGATACGCGTATAGCCACGCGTATTTTCTAAAATCCTGGATCGGCGCGCGCAAGGCTGCCGATTTTGGGCAGCCGGCGTGCGCCGAGCCACGCAGCCTGCCTCCATTCCCTCCGAGGCCGCTCTGAAATCGGAGCAGCCTCGGAGGGAACTCTCTTTCGCCCTCCCCTCACCTTCCCCTCCCTTCCTCTACCTAACCCACCCCCCCGGCCCTATCTAAACCCCCCCTACCTTTATCCATGGATATACGCCTCCCGGAGGGGGACGTAAATCCACGCGCGCCAGCGGGCTGCTGGTGCGCCGAGACCCGACCCGGGGGCGGTTCCGGAGGGTGCGGCCACGCCCCCGGAACGCCCTGGCCCGAAACCATGCCCCGGGCCCGAAACCATCCCCGGGCCCGCCCCCGAAATGCCGCGTCCCGTCCCCAAAACGCCGCGTCGTTCGGCCCTGCCCCCGACACGCCCCTTCGATAAACCACGGGACCTACGCACGTCCCGGGGCTCTGCGCGCGCCGGCGGCCTATGGAAAATAGGCGCGTTGGCGCGCAAGGCCCTGCTCACATAAATCCGGGCGGATTTACGCGAGCAGGGCTTTTAAAATCCGACCGTATATTGTAAAATGTACTATTTTTTCAGCCACAATATTTATTCCTCTTTTATTTATATTTTCCAACAGATTATGAACACTGAAGCAGTGGTGAAAGAGAATAAGACATTGATCACAGAATTCATTCTTCTAGGCTTCTCTAAATATGCTTACTTGCATTTCTTCATTTATGTAATAATTTTACTGGCCTTCTTTATCTCTGTACTGGGAAACCTTGGGTTTTTAACACTTATGCTCTCTGACCATCATCTCCAGAAACCCATGTACTTCTTCCTCAGTAACTTGTCCTTCTTAGATATCTGTAGCACCACAGTCACTCTCTCTACTATGCTGGGAAGCCTCTTAAAGGAAAAAACATTCATTTCCTTCTCTCTATGCATGACACAGCTTAGCTTTTTTATAATTTTTGAAGGTGTTGAGTTCTGTCTTCTCTCTGCCATGGCCTATGATCGCTATGTGGCAATTTGCAACCCCTTGCGTTACCCACTCATGATGACTAAAAGGGTCTGTACCTCATTGGCAGCTGCTTCATGGATAACTGGCTCTCTAGATACAGTTCCTTTAACTGTTTTGATATCCCAGTTCTTCTATTGTGATTCCAATGAGATTAACCATTTCTTCTGTGACATCAATGCACTGTTAAAACTTTCCTGTAGTGACATCCATGATTTTGAAATACTAATTCTTTGTGAAGGGGTATTTGTGGGTCTCATCCCATTTCTTCTCACTATGTCATCCTACGTGTTCATTATTGTAGCCATTCTGAAAATCCGCTCATCTGAAGGGAGACACAAGGCCTTCTCCACCTGCTCCTCCCACCTCACAGTTGTTCTTCTGTTCTATGGGAGTATTATGTGCGTCTACATGAGGCCAAGATCAATGCAATCACCAGAGGAAGACAAAATATTTTCCCTTCTGTACACAGTGCTCATCCCTATGCTAAACCCTCTGATTTATAGTCTGAGAAATGAAGAAGTAAAAAATGCCTTCAGAAAATTCATCTTGAGAAATTAATATGAAAGAATAAATATACTATACTATCTGGGCTAGGGAGAAAATAGGATGAAGGTGTCAAACAGGATTTATCAAATGATATCATTCAACAGATAAATCATAATATTTTTGTTATATTATAAAAGTTAAAAATTTACCGATTGCTGCCAGTTCTAAAGAATAGATGATAGGAAGTAGTTTGGCTAAGGCAGAATGAGGTGTTATGTTTAAGATTCTGAAGTGGTTTAGGACTGGGAATAATTTCTGGTTAAAATTTTATAAAAGCCGGCATGATGTGCCTTACGAATGTCCGTAAAGAAAAGCCTACAAATAAATATTCAAGAGCAACCTTTTTTTGACTATGGGGGTCATTTATCAAAATGCGGTAAGGTGGTTTTGCATGTGATAGGCCTTTAACACATGCGATTGCACCATATCATATGGTGCAATGCAAGTATAGGAGGAGTTAGGGGTGGATTAGCCTGCCTGCGAAGAGCTATCGCACAGCCATAATGCCAATTTTAACAACACCTCTTTCAGATGCATTAGCAGCTGTGACATTTCATTGCCATTTGTGATGTGTCCCATAAGGCTTATTTCAGACAACATATGTGTGTGTGAGAGAGAGAGAAAGAGAGAGAGAGAGAGAGAGAGAGAGACTGGCCATGATAGCATGGCCCATAGGCAGGTATTTGTATCCCTAGGGTAGGCCCACCTAGTAACTCGAGGTGGGGATTAGGTAAGTGTGTAGAGGGTTAGGGGCCACTTTGACATGCTACGTGACACCTACGAACAGAACAGTGGTCTCTTGTAAAGATTTGCTGGCCTTCGGAGTGAGGAAACTCACTCCAAGATGAGATTTGGGCAAGGTTCTCTCAACCTAGCTTGATGGACTCTCTACCTGGGTAATATCAAGCTAGGTTGAGAGAACATTGCCCAAAACGAACAAAAAACTAGGTGGAAAAAACGAAACGGGCCCAAAAAATGATGCGGAAAAATGAAGCTCAAAAAACTTCACCTCAAGCATTAAAATGTACTATAAAACATTAAATACAACACCCCCCCCTACACCATCCCGATCCCTCCCCAAGACTTACCAACATCCCTGGTGGTCCAGCGAGGTCCCACGAGCGATTTGTCCCTCCGTGCACGGCTTGGGGGGGTCAGGAGGCCCCCCAAGCAGGCCAGAAGTCCATGGGGGTCCAGCATGGGTCCAGGAGCAATCTCATCGTCAGCTGCCAGTAATCAAAATGGCGCCGATAGCCTTTGCCCATACTATGTCACAGTGGCTATCAGCGCCATTAACAGTTGCTCCTACCATGTGACAGGGGCTGAACAATGGCACCGATAGCCCCTGTGACATAGTATGGGCAAAGGTTATTGGCGCCATTTTGATTACTGGCAGCCTAAGACTCAAGGGCAGGAGATCGCTCCCGGACCCCCCCTCCCCCCAAGCTGGGGGAGGGGGGGCCGGGAGGGGTCCGGGAGCGAGCTCGTCATCGGCTGCCAGTAATCAAAATGGCGCTGATGGCCTTTGCCCATACTATGTCACAGGGGCTAGCGGTGCCATTGGTCAGCCCCTGTCATATGGTAGGAGCAACTGACCAATGGCGCTAATAGCCCCTGTGACATAGTAGGTCACAGGCTATCGGCGCCATTTTGAGTGAGGCCGGCACGCCGGGCATGGAGGGACAAATCGCTCTTGGGACACCACTGGACCACCAGCGATGTTGGTAAGTCTTGGGGAGGGATCAGGATGGTGGGGGCGGGGATGTATTATACTAAATTTTAATGCTTGGGGTGGTTTTTATTTTAAAAAATAAAATGGGCCCCTCCCCCCGTACAAACCCTAAAAACAATTTTTTCTCATAGTTTGGGGAAAATCTGTTTCGGGGGGGGGGCCCCCGAACCACGATGAATTAGGAAATTTCTTTGAAATTTCCTAATTCCTCATAACCAATGTACATCTCTAATACAGAGTGCTTGTAATGAAGCGCTTGCACTAGAGCTGGACTTCAATAAAGATACTTTGTGAATTGTAAATGAGTCACATGGAAGACACCTTCATTAAAAAGGGGATACAGTTCAATCTCAGTCCACAAGAAAGCGTGCTTTGTAATTGTTTCACATAACTGTTGTCCCAATGATGTTTCTGTAGTCTCTTGTTCTACTTCTTCTTTATCCTGTATTCTCTCTTTCCCTACAAATGCCTTTGTAGGCTTCTTCAGGGGAAAATATGGTTCGTAACTATTCTTGTGTTGATAAAATGGACTGCATTTAGGGAAGAGAACTCAATATCTTATTGTTGATTCTAATTTATATGTTGATTTGCCAATTCAATGTCTCAAGACTTCAACTGTTTTTAAATAACCACTTGCTAAATGCAACACAATCATCTGTAAATTTCCAATATTTCTTAGCATGCTGGAAACCTTTTCAAGTCTCTTTAATGGAACTGCATTGAGAGCAGACTTCAATGCCTCCTTGCAGTACAAACGCAGTGATGTTAGCCTCGATGTGACACAGGACATTGGAGATTCACTTTCAAATCAGGGTGGGTTTGGAGGGTGCTTTCACATACACAGAAGGGTAGATTTTCAAATACCGCGAATAGGGGTACTTTTGCTGGCGCATCAGGCGCAAGCAAAAGTACGCGGGATTTTAGTAGATACGCGCGTAACCGCGCGTATCCGCTAAAATCCTGGATCGGCGCGCGCAAGGCTATCGATTTCGTATAGCCGGCGCGCGCCGAGCCGCGCTGCCTACCCCCGTTCCCTCCGAGGCCGCTCCGAAATCAGAGCGGCCTCGGAGGGAATCCTCTAACGCCCTCCCCTCACCTTCCCCTCCCTTCCTCTACCTAACCCACCCGCCCGGCCCTGTCTAAACCCCATCCTTACCTTTGTCGGGGGATTTACGCCTCCTGGAGGGAGGCGTAAATCCCCGCGCGCCAGCGGGCCTCTTGCGCGCCGGGACGAGACCTGGGGGCGGGTACGGAGGGCGCGGCCACGCACCCGGACCGCCCCAAGCCGTAACCACGCCCCGTACCCGCCCCCAAAACGCTGCCGACATGCCCCCTAAATGCCTCGACGACCGGGCCCGCCCCCGACACGCCCCCTTCGGAGAACCCCGGGACTTACGCGAGTCCCGGGGCTCTGCGCGCGCCGGTAGGCCTATGTAAAATAGGCTCACCGGCGCGCAGGGCCCTGCTCGCCTAAATCCGCCCGGATTTGGGCGGATTTAGGCGAGCAGGGCTCTTAAAATCCGCCCCAGAGGAATTATCTGCAAATTATTTATGACTGATACATTTCTATCATTTGAATCAATGAAAGGTACCAAAAAGACGAGATGATTACTAAAAAGCAGTCTCTACTGCATTGTACAAATAAAAACAAATAATTTTCCTAATCACACCCATTTTTTTTTTATCAGGGGTGTAATTTCCACTATATTTATAGCATTTTGATGAATCTAGACCTTAGTTCTTATGCTCAGCATCTATGAAAAAGCACCTGATGTAATAACTATGCTACTAATGTTAAAGAAACTGATATGTTGGCTTTAGTTATATTATGCTATTTTAGAGAAAGGTAATTACTCAAATACTTATAAATTAATTGAATAAATAAATATGGAATTCAGCATATTATATCCTTGGTCTGACCCAGCATGGCAGTTTCTATGTTCATATGAAAAAAGTTGACAATTTCATGGCTTCCTGTCCTTTAAAGGGATTTGCATTCATTTTACCCAACTGGATAAAATGCGACAAATGAGTCTATTTCAGGTTTAGTTCACTGCAACAGAACCAAAATAGATTCATTTATAAAAGTGTCTGGATATTTTTCATTTTGCAAACAGTGAATGACAGTAACAGATTGCACACATTGTTTCTCAGTGGAAAAAAAAATCCCTACGGACCCAGAATGACTTTGCTTAGAGAAAGAAATGGGCAGGAGTGATCCCAAGTACCTTCTGCCCTGCCAGTGGCATAAAACAGCCTGGCACCACTGGCAGGGCCTCCTGGTGTCATTGTAGGATGGGATCCAGCAGGAAAGAACAACCGGGGACCACACTTACCCTATCTCGATAGGAGACCCCTTTGGAAGGCTTAAACAGGGTCTGGAAGGCAGGGGAAGGAGAGGCCATGAGGGATCAGGGGCATTTCTTTAATTAATGTTTGCTTAAAAAAACAATAAATGAACCAAAATCTAAAGAACCTCCCCTCTCCCTCAATAAACAAAACAAAACATTTTTTCTATGTATATCCCTGCGATTAAAGAAAGTAAATTGGCATCCCAGATACTTTAAGTCTATATCTTACCTAAGCCCCAACCTTCAGTACCTTCCCTTCATTATCTTGTTCTCCTCTCCTTGGATACTCACATTCATCTACAAACCTATGCCCCCTCGTCCATATTTATATTTCCCAAGGAAACACCTTAAGAGTTTTCACCTGGAATATTCAACCATTTCTGAATCAAAGCAACAGCTATGTAAATCTGAGATACAATCTACATTTTAGTTTGGTTTGATTTTATTATTATGATGATTGACCTTTGCATGGGTATGAAAGATGTGCAAATGTATATTAGCTAAAGTTGCATCCTTGATGAACGTTTTTACTGCACACAAGTTTCACATTTTTGCTAATTCTCAACCCTTTTGCGTGTCCATCACCAGGTGTCATTCAATGTGGGCCGGATTTTAGAACATACGCGCATGGCGCACAAATGCACACCCGATTTTATTACATGAGTGCGCAGCCGCACGCATGTTATAAAATCAGGGATCAGCGCACGCAAGGGGGTGCACACTAGTGCACCTTGCATGTGCTGAGCCCTCGAGGAGACCAGGTGGCTTTCCCCGTTCCCCCCACCTTTCCCTGCCCTCCCCCTGTCCCGCCCCCCCCCCCAGCCTGAAAAATAAACCCTTTTATCTCACAAGTTACCCCTGCCAGAGGTAGGCATAACTTTTGCGCGCTGGCCAACTGCCGGCGTGAGATCCCCCGGCACAGCCGCTGTGCCAGAGTCCTCGGCCTCGCCTCCCACCCCACCCCCGTACCGCCCTTTCAGAAAAGCCCCGGGACTTACACGCGTCCCAGGGCTTTAGGCCTGGCGTGTAGGGCTTTTAAAATCTGCCCCTGTGCACCCACATTTATCTGTGTGAAATTCTTTGATTCTGTTTACAAAGTAGTAAATCAGTAATATCAGATTAAAACGATTGTTGCCAATTTATTTTTGTCTGAAAAATGGTATCGTTCTCAAATACATCAGCAAAACCATGAATAAGCACTTATAATTTTGAATTCAAATGCTCATTCCTGTTAATTAGCAGGTTTCTGGAATTACTGAGAAATACTATGTTTGCCCTTCCTTATGCAAGAACAATCTGAGATTTCATGTGGATATATATTTTGAATTTATTCTTATTAATCCTAATATGAATGCCTTTGTTTCATCCACCTGAAAACAAAAAAATGGACAAATATCATGCAATTGATTTCTCATCAAACTATGCACTGTCACTACAAATACTGTGCATCTGAAAGAAATCTGTTCTGTAACCTTTACAATATGCTGCTATTGTCTTCAATTATTTGCATTATCAAATTCCAGACCTTAGCAGGATAGTTATGTAGTAAAGAATGGCAGGAAAAAAACCAAAAACTAAAATGCCCCATCTAGTCTGGCCAGCAAGGTGTTTAGGGTAGGACCTGCTGCTCTGTGAAGGTTATCCCATATGTTCTGTTTCAGACTGTAAGTGCCACTCTCTGCAGGTTACCCCCATGCCTTCAGTTTAGGACCTGCTGCTCTGTGAAGGTTATCCCATATGTGCTGTTTCAGACTGTAAGTGCCACTCTCTGCAGGTTGCCCCCATGTCTTCAGTTTAGGACCTGCTGCTCTGTGAAGGTTATCCCGTATGTTCTGTTTCAGACTGTAAGTGCCACTCTCTGCAGGTTACCCCCATGCCTTCAGTTTAGGACCTGCTGCTCTGTGAAGGTTATCCCGTATGTGCTGTTTCAGATTGTAAGTGCCACTCTCTGCAGGTTGCCCCCATGTCTTCAGTTTAGGACCTGCTGCTCTGTGAAGGTTATCCCGTATGTGCTGTTTCAGATTGTAAGTGCCACTCTCCGCAGGTTACCCCCATGCCTTCAGTTTAGGGTTGTTACCCCCTTACCTTCCTAAGAAGTACATTACAATCATTTCAGTACAGTGTGGGGATGAATCACTGCTCCTTGCAGATTACTACAGTACTTTAGTTTAAAACTAAACACCCTCAGCCCCTCCAAAAAAACAAACATAAAAAAAGTTAATGCAACACATACATTTAGCTGACTGTCTTTGGAATCTTCTTCTCTCTGAATACACTTGTGATCCATTGATTAGGTCCCAGAAGTTCTGACAATCTTTATTACCAGGTCAATTTGAAATCTGTGAGTCTGCATGGAAGAAGAAGCTGCTCCACTCCATGATTGCAAAACGTAAGCCAATTCATAATTATCTTTTTCATGAATAATTTAATTTTATTATTAAGCTATATTTAACTACATAGATCAAGGAATATAGATGGATTTTTAGCTGCAGAATTCAATGATCAAATGAATTATTATACATAATATTAAAACCATTTGTAGTATATAGGAAATGCAAAGTGTATAAAATAATTGTACAATATATATAACTGAATTGTTTTGTAATTACTTTTGTGATATAAACATCATGAGGCAAAATTAGAGCAAAAGTTTTAATAAGGATGGATATCATAGGGCATTAGAAAACAAGAAGGAAAATTTGAAATTGTATCCTGCATAGGAGCTAAAATCTTTATTCTATATGCATTGCCTATAAGGCACCTCAAGTGCAATTTTTCCACATAAATCATACGCATTCCTACGGTCTGTTTGAGTCAGAGTAGCAGACAATCTGTGCATACTTAATTTTCAGATACATCCACACAGCTTTTCCAATGAAAAACCGGACACAGTTGGAGCAGGGGAAAGGCATGTGGACTGCAGACCCAGAAGTCATAATGTGAGGCTCCAACAGGGGTAGAAATAAAAGTAACACCAGAAAAGACGTCTCACAGATAAGAATGGGTCTAGTTGGAAAATCTTTCCAGAAGGCAGGTTGGAGGCAGTGACAGCAGCAGATGTTAAGAAAAGATGGGATAAGATAAGAAGGTTCGTAGACATAAAGAAGTGAGGGAATGCATGATCAGCTTTGGTCTCAGGTAACTAGAAGTAATTTGGATAGACCTGTTGGTACTGAAGGCTCATACAGGCTGCACGCTGGCCTCCCGAATTCATGCCATGTGGTTGAATCAAAATTCTGCAACTGGGCTTTTAACGGTTTTGGGATCTGAGGACAACATATATTGCAACTCCTTCCTTTCAGACGTTACACTAGTTACCTAATAAATGCAGACATGAATTTAAGAGATTAACTATTGTACATACGCAACTGACAACTGAAAATCTTTGCTCCTTGAGAGATAATTTGACATTTTATACCCCTGCATGAGCACTGCTTTCAGTGGACACTAATCTAATATTTGTCCCCTCAGCACAAGACTACAAACTTCAGTCTATGTGTTTGTAAACATTTTCTATCATTTCCCCAACATCATGGAATGCTTTCCCAGCACTGAGAAGGACTATAATAAGGTTTCTAGAAAGAAATTGTAAACAGACATTTTCAAAGATGAGAATGACTACCTATAAAATGGTAAGAAATGTCAATAATTAGATTCATTTCACTGTCTTTAATAGGCTTCCATTTTGTGTTTAAAAGTCAATTGTTTCTGAAAAATAAATGTTAGCTTCTGCTCCTCACAGATTATTAATTAGAAGAATGGAGAATATAAAAAGATTTAAATAAAGAAAATACAACTCTCTGCTTTCACATTCTCTATTTCTACTTTTCTATCCCTTTCACAGTCTGTGATTGAGAAGTTGACAAGTGGAACCTCTGAATACAGTAAGCCATACCCTGATAATTTCTTTCATCTTTATCTTTTTTATCTTAAAATGTATTCATTGCCTAAGCCGCAGCACCAGGTGATGTGCAAGCTAACGTTCATAATCTAAAGTAATACAAACAAATAACTATCTAAGACATCTCATATAAGTGTGTGACAGGCATAAGATTCCTTATAACAGAACAGCATGTGCATCACGCACATGAATTGCACTTTATGGTCTACACTGTAAAAAAGCATGACAAATCAATTATCATTCCATAAAACATATCAGATGACATACTCGTAGGAAGCAGGTAGGATATGGATGTCATTCAGACCTGAGTGCCGAACTCTGTGAGAACTGAGTCAGGGTTTGCTTATATTTGGGCAAGTTGATATAAGTTTAACACATGCCACAGAGCTTGCATTTTTGTAATTACAAAATCTTCAAAACTTTGCATGTGCACAGGGAATCTTGTGCTGCATTCATGGAAAACTTGAAATGAAGAAACATAAGGGTTGTAACATGAAAATATCAATGGTGAGGATATAATGAGCAAGTATTAGTAATTTGGAGGAGTGAAGAGGAAAAAGCAGCAAATGGAAAGTGGTGGCAGGTCTCCAAAGCCAAAGGGAGTGGATTTGGAGAAGATTATGAAGTTGGTAGTGCATAGAGGACCAAAGTGAAGAGACATAATTATTTAGGGAAACAGATTCTGTGTAGCTAGGCACTTCTTCCATGCCATCATCACAGACTGAGCATGGTCCTTGAAGGTAGTATTGAATAAAACTTTATTTTAAAACAACCCCTTCTGTAGATGATTTGAAGGTCAGTTGACTGAGTGCATTGCATGAAACAGAAGTCCATACGTGCATGCATGGAACAGGCCATACAATTCATATTTTCAGTTCTGTTGCCTATGAGTATTTTTTCTCTTTGCTAATGTTAAACAAGGAATGCAAGGTTAATTTCTATCATTAGAGAAGTCAAGCAGGGTGACTATCAAGCAGATGTCCAAACAGAATACAGGAAAATATAAAACTTCTTTTATAAACATTTAAGAGAGAGACCAAGAACCAAAAGAGGTTATAGATAAGATAAATGAATGCCTTTAATATCACAGAAACTTAAAAGAGCCAGTTTTATGACTCCATGATATGTAGAGTTGTGCAGGCCAAAAACATATCGGGGTAGATTTTCAAAACTTATGCACATGTCCATGTTATAAAATTCTGGGTCGGCGTGTGCAAGGGAGGGAATAATTTAGGGAATTCACGCAACGACGCATTGGGGCCTTCCCCATTTCCCTCCCAGTCTGCTCCAATTAAGGCGCAGACTGGGAGGGAACTTCCCAAGCCCCTACACTAATTTCCCTTCCCCTTCCCCTATCCTACCCTCCCCCTATCCCTATCCTTGCCCCCCCCCCCCCATTTCTTTAACTCACATTTTGCTCCTGCCTCGGAGGGTGCCGTTGCGCAATCCCCCAGCACAGCAGCAAATGGCTGATGTGCCAGGCACCTCAAGCCCTGCTCCACCCCCCCCCCCCCCCCCCCCCCCCCCGGACCACTCGCCCCGCCCCCTGGACCCCCCCTTTTTCAAGCCCCAGGACTTACACGCATCCTGGGGTTTACGTGCGTGGCCGGGCCATTTGAAAATTGGCCCAGCACACGTAAGGCCCGGGCACGCACGTAAACCCCAGGATTTACATGCGCCGGAGTTTGAAAATCTACCCCATTGTGTTTAATTTTAATTTTTGTTTTTTAATGATGTTCAGGCTTTTTTCTTTATTTTCAGGTTTTGGAAAAAAGACTGCCCACTGTTTGCACAGTGGGGTAGATTTAAAAAAAAAGCGCGATCGCGTACTTTTGTTGGTGCACCAGGCGTGAACAAAAGTACGCTGGATTTTATAAGATACCCTGCCACCTACCTGACATCAACACCCTGCCACCTCTCAGATAAACTGGAAGGTACACACACATATACTAAAACAAACATGCTTCGAACCGAATTCGGAGCGGCCTCGGAGGGAACTTTTTTTCGACCTCCCCTCAACTTCCCCTCCCTTCCCCTACCTAACCCACCCCCCCGGCCCTATCTAACCCCCCCCCCCCTTTACCTTTATCCTTCGATTTACGCCTGGTAGAAGCAGACGTAAATCTATGCGCGCCAGCGAACTGCTGGCGAGCCGTCATCCGACCCGGGGGCTGGTCCGGAGGCCTCGACCATGCCCCCGGGCCGGCGCAACGCCCCCAGTCCCGCCCCCGAAATGCCCCGCCCTGCCCCCGAAACGCCGCGTCGTTCGACCCCACCCCGAAACGCCCCGACACACCCCCTAAAAAAAACCTCAGGACTTACGCGCGGATTTTAAATGCCCGCCCAGATTTACGCGAGCAAGGCCCTCGCGCTGGCACGCCTATTTTGCATAGGCCGTCGGCGCGCGCAGAGCCCCGGGACGCGCGTAAGTCCCGGGGTTTTTTTTAGGGGGCGTGTCGGGGCGGGGCCGAACGACGTGCCATTTCGGGGGCGGGACGCAGCATTTCGGGGGCGGGACCGGGGGCGTGGTGCCGGCCCGGGGGTGTGGTCGAGGCCTCCGGACCAGCCCCCGGGTCGGATGACGGCGCGCCAGCTGTCCGCTGGCGCGTGTAGATTTACATCTGCTTCTAGCAGGCATAAATCGAAGGATAAAGGTAAGGGGGGGTTTAGATACGGCTGGGGGGGGTGGGTTAGGTAGGGGAAGGGAGGTGAAGGTGAGGGGAGGGCGAAATACAGTTCCCTCCGAGGCCGCTCCAATTTCGGAGCGGCCTCGGAGGGAACGGGGGCAGGCTGCGCGGCTCGGCACGTGCAGGCTGCCCAAAATCGGCAGCCTTGCGCGCGCCGATCCAGGATTTTATAAGATACGCGCAGCTATGCGCGTATCTTATAAAATCCAGCGTACTTTTGTTTGCGCCTGGTGCACCAACAAAAGTACGCGATCGCGCTTTTTAAAAAAAATATACCCCAATAGGCACGCCGGCGCGCGAGGGCCCTGCTCGCGTAAATCCGGGCGGATTTACGCGAGCAGGGCATTTAAAATCGGCCCGTATCTGAATAGTGTGCATGATCTGCAAATGGTAAGAGGTATTCAGAAACACTATGCACTACAATAATAGAAAATAAACCAAAATGTTGTGTCTTTTTCATCATTTTGATTTAAAAATAACACGACACAATATAAAAAATGTTACTTATCTTGTCTATGTAATTTTTAATGAAAGCACATCCCTAATGTGTGTTAAAATGGCTCCAAGCATGTTTGTTTTAGTATATGTGTGTGTACCTTCCAGTTTATCTGAGAGGTGGCAGGGTGTTGATGTCAGGTAGGTGGGGAATAGAGAGTGGGGAGTGGTGTGTTTGGGGCATTTGTTGGGTTGGGATATGTTGGTGGATGGATAGAGGTGTGTATGCATGTATATAGGTGTGGGTGATGCATGTCTATGTCTGTGTGTGTTATACACTCTTCCCCTTCACATTGTTTTACACCTTACCCACTACATTCCCCAATGCTCTCTCCTCCACAGTCTTACACATTCTCTGCATTCCCCTTGTTTTCTCTTTTCTTTACCTAAACTCGTTCCTTCAACCTCCCAATTCCATTTCCCCATATCCAACTGTGCCACCCCTTCCCATCCCTCCTCTCCTCACCTGCTCTCTTATACACTTCTCTCTCTCTCTGCCACCCTTCTTCCTGCCCTATTTCCTCATATCCTTCATCCACTCTCCACTTCTCCTAACCATTTCTTCTCCCAAACCATCTTCCTGCCTCTCTCTCACCTACTTTTTTCCCTTCTCTTATCTCCCCCCTCACATGTACTTCCTTCCCCCAAACCGCAGAATCCTGCTACCAGATCTGATGGAGGGGTGGGGCCTGAAAATATATGCTCTGTGAATCTACAGATACCTGTTCTTCAGTTGATGGGGCTTGGGATTCACAACCAATCCTGCTGCTTCATCCATCAGTAACCCCTGGTTTTTTATAGCTGGAGGAGCAAAGAGAATTCATCTGTCACATTTTTCTTCCTTCCAAAGCATCTTCAACCAATGCTTATGTTGAAGGAGTATTCACCTCCTTATCTACTTTCGCCGCCTCTTTCACTTTTACATTCCTGCTCTTCATTTTCTGAAAACCATTTTATGTTTTGAATATTTATTTATTTTGCCCTTAGTTTCTAAGCCATTTCTTTTGATTAGTTCATACTCCCCTGTCTGCACTGAATGCATGCATGTGACTAGCAGTATGCTACAAGATATACTTTTTTATATTTCATTTCAGTGATTATGTCTCTGTTCTGTAATATCCCAACAGACTAAGATGAATGAAATCATGAAGATGGAAAATGAGACATCGACCATAGGATTCATTCTTCTGGTATTTTCTGACCATTCACACCAGCAATTCCTCATTTCGGTAACTGTTTTGCTGGCCTTCCTTCTCTCTGTGCTGGGGAACCTTGGCTTCTTAACCTTAATGTGGACAGATCATCATCTCCACACACCCATGTACTTCTTCCTTGCCAACTTGTCCCTCATAGATATTTGTAGCACTTCAGTCACTCTCTCAACATTACTGAACAACCTCTTCACAGGGAACACGTGCATTTCCTTTTTTCTATGTATGACTCAACTCTACTTTTTCATGATTTTCATGGCTACTGAATTCTTTCTTCTCACTGCCATGGCCTATGACCGCTATGTGGCCATCTGTCACCCCTTGCATTATGTGCTTATGATGAATAAGAAAATATGTTCCTTGCTTGTAGCTGCTTCCTGGATTGTTGGCTCTCTTGAAGCTGTTCCTGTAGAAGTTTTGATATCTAATTTTTCTTTCTGTAGCTCCCATTTAATTAACCATTTCTTCTGTGACCCCAATGCTCTGATAAAACTCTCCTGCAGTGATCTGCATGATCTTGGAACCCTTATTCTTTTTGAAGGGATGATTGGAGCTCTCTCGCCCTTTGTACTAATCCTGATATCATATATCTGTATCATAAAAGCCATCCTGAAAATCCAATCTACAGACAGGAGAAGCAAAGCCTTTTCCACCTGTTCTTCCCATCTCATTGTGGTTAGTGTCTTCTGTGGGTCTCTGAGCTGTATGTACATGAGACCACCCTCAATGTATTCACCAGACCTAGACAAACTGTTCTCCTTACTCTACACAGTTTTAATCCCAATGCTAAACCCCATAATTTACAGTCTGAGAAATCAAGAAGTAAAAAATGCCCTGAAAAAAGTCAAATACAGGAAACAGTAAAGAAGAACCAAGCATTCTTAGAAATGTCATAATTAGTTTTAGAATAAACCCTCCAATGATGTCTCTTGGTTTATCAGTATTCTGGGCTGTAAAAGAAGAGTCAAAATGAAATTGCTGAAAATTTAGTAAAACCCAAGCTATTTTTAAATTTCTAAATTAATACTTATGATCAAGAAAACAATCTGTCCTGATAAACATTAAGGGGTAGATTTTAAAAAGGTGCGCGTGGGCGTACATGTGTGCGTGCTACACCGTGCACACACATGTGCATCCGATTTTATAACTTGCATGTGCAGGCACTTGCAAGTTATGAAATCAGGGGTTGGCATGCATCTTGTGCGCGCCGAGCCACGCTGCCTTCCCCCATTCCCTCCCCCCTAACCTGACCTTCCCACCCCTTCCCCTAACCTTTCTCCCCCTTAGCCCTACTCTAACCCCCCAAAAATTTTTATTTTACCTTTTGTGTCGGCCGACTGCCAGCAGGCGATCTCTGACACAGTGGCAAATGGCAAATGGCACTATTATCAATTAAAATGAGGCTGATTTAATACATTTCCAACTTAAAGCATTTTAGGTCCACAATTGTTTTCGTGGGAAGGGTAAAATTGCACTTTACATGGTATTCACTCAGATATCAATGTGAAAAATGCAGAGCTTAAAGACCCTTTATAAAGGGAGTGTGGGATCTTTGACAGGTGTACATTTTGTACATCAGCATCCACCGTGCCAACTGGTCTAAAGTGCAAGGGTCAGCTATTATGAGAGATTCTCCCACATTCCTCTAAGGGCCACTCAGGAGCCTCCTACACAATTCCTGACACCCTCATAAATAAATAAAGCCATTGCAAGGGTAATCTAATCTCCTCCTAACTTTCCTGATAGTCAACCTACCATGCTGCATTGTGCTGCTCCCTTTACCAGCAGGTGGAAAAGAAAAGCACAAATCTTCTGCTCTTTCCACTGTTTTCTGAATGATGCCACCTATTAACTCGTCACTATACATCATCTTTCCTCCCCATCAAAGGAGGCAGTTTGATTGCAAGCCATAGCCAGATCCCTCTCTCCATCAGTTCCCACCCGAGATTGGGATCCATGGTCTACCAGGACCTTCGTATCTCTCTGGATCCCGGCCAAAGGGATATACTCTTCCCCCCAGGCAGACCGCTCACTTATAACTTCATCTGTTTACTATGAGGTAGATTTTAAAAGGTACGCGCTGTTCCTGGCATGCACACATTAGGGATGTGCATTTGTTTTGAACGAATGCGCAATCCGCAACTTATAGGACCCTATTCATTGCATTCGTGGAGGTCCCAAAACGTATGGTGAACCGCCACAAATGCAACATATCATGACCAAATAAATCCTCCACCCTTCTAACCCCCACAAGACTTGCCAAAAGTCCCTGGTGGTCCAGCGGGGGTTCTGAAGTGATCTCCTGCACTCGGGCTGTCGACTGCCGGTATTCAAAATGGTGCCAATAGCCTTTCACCTTACTATATCACAGGAGCTACCGGTGCCATTGGTCGGCCCCTGTCACATGGTAGGAGCACAAGATGGTGCCAGCTGTCCATTGCTCCTACCATGTGACAGGGGCCGACCAAGTGCACCGGTAGCCCCTGTGACATAGTAAGGGCAAAGGCTATCGGCGCCATTTTGAATACTGGCAGCCGACGGCCCAAGTGCAGGAGATCGCTCCAGGACCCCGCAGGACCACTAGGGACTTTTGGCAAGTCTTGGGGGGGTCAGGAGGGTGGAGGGTTGTTGTTAATTAAATTTAAAGGGTTGGGATGGGGCTTTTTTAAACTTTAGAGGGAAACAAATACATATGTAACTAATGAACGAATCGGGGTCCCCCGAAAATGGATGCAATGGATTTGGGACCCGACAAATACGAATACCGAATCAGAAGAATCTGTCCCTGCTGCACTTCCTAGCACACATGGATGTGCAGATTTTATAATGTGCGTGCGCCGGCGTGTACGTTACAAAGTCTGTGGGCTGCACGCACATGCGTGACGTATATTATAATCCATGTGTCCATGTGTGGGCGGCGCTCGCAGGGGTGTTTAGTAAATTATGTGCGGCAGCAAAATTGGGCCTTCTCCTGTTCCCTCCCAGTCCACTCCAATTAACAAGTGAACTGGGAAGGAACTTCCCTACCCCCCTACCTAAACTCCCTCCCTCTTCCCCTCTCCTCTCCACCCCGCCCCCTAATGGATGTGCAATGGATTTGGATGTGCAATGGATTTGGGACCCGACAAATACGAATACCGAATCAGAAGAATCTGTCCCTGCTGCACATTCCTCCCCATTCAGACCATGCCCTCCAGCCCATCCCTTTTTAAGGGCCCAGCAGTTACGTTCATCCAACAATCATTTTCACTACATGCACTGTTCAGCTCAAATGTTAGTTCTTTAGCCTTTAGATGTCTCAATTTACTTTTAAATCAATCCAGTGTCCCCAGGGCACTAACATCACTTAAATCAATTTTTCAGTTGTGGCCCAGCTTATGGGAGCGGTAACTTTGAAACCAGTGCACGGGTGCATATTGGCATGCGTGCATTTGTGTATGTGCCCAGGGTCGAGGTGATTTTATAACATGCACAGGTGCCCATGTGAACCAAATTTTAAATGGGCATGCCACTAGGCATTTAAAACCTGAGTCAACCACGTCAATTAAGGTATTTTCAAATGGGTGCATGTCCATGCCATTGCTCATTTCACCAGTTCATCCACCACTTCAGCCAGTTAAGAGGTAGGTCCTCCAAATTCCCCTGGTTTAATAGCCTGCACATCCCCCACTTACCCTGGACCCTTTAAACATCTCTGAAACAGTTTTCCTTTTTTACCTACACCTGCCCCCATAGCAGATGCAAACTTACACTGCAGCAGACCTGAGTGCATGCCCAGGCACATAGGTTTATAAGCACACATCTCTTGGCCCCATCTGCAGCACCCAGACCCTGCTCATACCCCGCCCTTTCTGAAACCCAGTGGGGTGTGAGCTCATCTCTGAGTTTTGAAAATAGGATGGGCACATGTGTGCACATCTCCTGACTGTTGTGTGCACCAGTTTTTTTAAAATTCACCTTCAAGGCTTTTCTCTGGTTCTGTGCCTACGGTTAAGAATGCTTAGCAAATGAATCCCTTAGCTGTTTATCTGTGGATTCAATTGTGGCCAAAGGAATCTGGTTATCTTATATGCTCTGCAAATGTTTGAATATTCACCTTTGTTTCTTGCATTCTAAAAGAGCTGGGATTGCTGGGAAGTTTTCAAATTTCTAGAAACATCTTGTTCCTTTCCCTCGCAGATCACTGAGACTTAAATCTATCTCTTTCCTGCTCATTGGTACCATTGTCATGTTACACCATAAATTTGTAGGGTCAATTTTGTCATGATTTTTTAAAAGCTTCATTCTGATTTGTAAGCATTCAGGATCTATTTCCACATTTTTTCCTGTAACCTCCCCCCCCCCCCACACACACAGACATACATAATCCTAAATTTTTCTGCATTAAACATTATCAAGTGTCTTCTCAAAGTCATAATATGGCTTATTTTGTTGGTGTTCTCTTTATTCCATGAGACCATCACGTGATCATTTCTCCCCATTCCTCACATCCATCTGCTTTGAAATTTGGCAAATGCCCATTGGCTGTATCAGCAACCTGTGACAATAATGGAAACCTGTAAATAAATATCAAGAAAACTCACTAAGCACAGTCATAAAGTCATATCTGCTTTCCAATCTCTCTATCGCCTTACATGGATTTTTAAAGATAAGAGTAATTGGCATCTCTTCTCTCTAGTTACCTTCAATTTCTATAAAATTATGTTTCTCTAGACACCAGATCCAACTGAAGAAAAACCATGCAAATTCCAAGAGAAAGAGACACTTACCAAGACAGCCATTGAAACTGATGGACTGGAAAACTGTTTAACCTTGCATAACAAGATTTAATTATTCACAACAGTCTTAAGTGAAGCTAACACTAGTCCAAAGTTGATATTAAATAGTGGTCAAAGGGAAGCTAATTTTGTAACATTGCAGGTAACAAGCATTAACTACACTACAAAACTGTATACTTGCTTTTTCTCAGTATATAACTTGTTAAAATTAATTTACATGAATAATTTTAAAATATCAAAATATGCACAAAATATGCACCTGAAATGCCAACCTTTTGAGCACATGAAAGTATGTGGAAAATTGGTTATGCACAACTCTTGTACAATTTTACAACAAGTCATATATGCTCCTAAAGCCATGTTGTATGTGCCTAAATGACTTTGAAAATTATCTCTTATTGAACAGTCTATAGCTTGGGGGTGGAGGGGGGGGGGGGCATGCATTGCAGATTATTTAGTTTAAACTTAGTTATCCCATATTTGAATATGATGTTCCTTCATTTGCATGTGTGAAAACATATTTTTGCATTCTCAATCTAACATCTTCTAGGACATCTTTAATATTTACATAACTTAGATGGACATGCAATGGAAGCAGTCCAGTGCTGAATAAAGTGTTACACACCCAATAATATTACCCTGCACTCTAATCCGTCAGTCAGGATCTGGAGTTGTGTTTCTGAAATCCTGGACCTACATTTTTGAAGTAGACAGCGATGTTAATAGCGTCACAAGCATCATGGCTAATTGGGGCTGCACATGCGATGGACTGCTCATACTATTCTCGCCACCACACTTGCACTGAGCTTTGTGGCACGAATTCAGCTGTACACAGCACTAGACATATGTATCATTGAATTGCTTATACAAAGCCCTTTGGTTTAATCATCTTAATCAATGCACTATTCAATACAAAATTGGTGACCTATATCTTATTTCTGTATGTGAGTAAGCCTTAAAGCCAGACATATGTATGCTGGAAGTAGGAGGAGCACTTCTACCCTGAGCGGCATGTACCACCCTTAACAGAAGGCATGGGGGTGACCACCTTAAGAAATTGCTGGATAGACTGGGTGAGCAATGGTGTTTATCTTTACCAAGTTACTATGTTACTGTCCCATGATCATTTGAGGAGACAGGGAGGCCTTCAAGTGGAAGAGACTGTTGATAGGCCCTAAGCATCCCAATAAAGATCTTATTTTGTGAATAATGTACCAGAGAGCTTAATTCATGGTAAAATTAATAGGAATTTGAAGGGGGAGGTAGTGAGCATGGGATTGGAGATATTATACGGGATTTGAAAGGAGGAGGCAATTGCACATCTGACATGGTTGAGGAGCCAACCCCCATCCCAGATTATGGGGGGAAAGCCAGAACAGTGGGGTTCTCCACTTCTGAGGAGGGGTACAGAGACTGCTAGGAGGGCTGGTGAGTTAAATTTAAACCAGGAACAGTCCTTCCAGCAGCCTCTTCTTTTGGAAGTTTTCCCACCCAGCCCGCCCATCTTAAGACAGAATTTATGGTCTCGAGCTGGCGTGGCGTGGCGTGGCAGGGTGCTGAACAGTTGCAGCATGGAGATGGCAGGGTTCAACATGCCCTAAGGATGCACAGCAATTGCTATTTTAAAGTTGTTAGAAAATACCAAGTAGGTTCTCCTGCTGTACATTGTGCATGAAAGGTGCAATGTGAAAACTGATCAAGCAGTGATTACCACGTGGGTTTCTTCTGCCACTTGTGTTGCATGAGTGGATGAAAGTGTAGATGAATTGCTTGTCACGTTTTTGGCATCAATGGCCTGAATTGGCCTGATCATCCCCCCCAAAACTTCAGCTGCATCCTGAACAAATGAGCCCTGCTCTTGCAGACCTCAGCACGCTGTGCCTTACTCACTTAAGGAACAGGAAAAATTAGAAATGGGATGGGGAGCCACGGGAAGTAAAGTGTAAACTTTATTGAGGAGCAAGGAAAACAAGGCTGCTGATCTGATGAGAGGAGAAAGGGGCTTGGGAGTCCCTGACCCGGCCTTAAATTGGCAGTGGGCAGGTCCTTCCTGATCCCCTCCCTCTCTTCTACCTCTCCTAACCTTACCTCATTAATCTAACCCCTCCCACCATCCACCCCTGCCCGCCCCTCACCCCTCCCACTCCCTACCCTCCCTGCTTGCTCATGAGCTACTTTCACACCCATGATGTGTCTGCACTCCCCAAAGGGGAGGTCACCTGGATCTTTACTCCCAGTGTGCACATGAGGACCTTAATGTGCAAGCTAATGTTTATCATCATGTACCTTTAGTATAGAAAACTGTATATAATTATGATGTAGAGCATGTATTGGAATTCAAAGATACATCAATTTTAAACAAAATAACAAAAGCTGATACCATGTAGTCTTGAATATTGAAACAGGATAACCTCATATATAATAATGGCGGGCTTTTCTCAAATAGCCACAACTGCCATTTATGTGTTGGTGCAGTCACTAAACTTTCGGACCGTCACTGGATTTATAATCATTGGTTACCCCATGTTCATTTTTGGAAATTTTTGTTAATGTTCGGTTAAATTTTTGATCAACAAAGCAGTGCAAATACAATTTATCGTAGCAGAAGAAACGCAGCCAAAATGTCAAAACTGTCCCTTAGCCCGACACGGCTCATGTTTCTGTCGGCTTCATCAGGGGCTGAAGGATGTTATTTCTAAATGTAAAATTGATATAAAATACTAAGTATTGTTGCTGAGTTGAAAAACATTAGCGTTTCTATTTTTTTGTATATTTTGTATATTTTTTTCAACTCAGCAACAATACTTAGTATTTTATATCAATTTTACATTTAGAAATAACATCCTTCAGCCCCTGATGAAGCCGACACAAACATGAGCCGTGTCGGGCTAAGGGACAGTTTTGACATTTTGGCTGCGTTTCTTCTGCTACGATAAATTGTATTTGCACTGCTTTGTTGATCAAAAATTTAACCGAACATTAACAAAAATTTCCAAAAATGAACATGGGGAAACCAATGATTATAAATCCAGTGACGGTCCGAAAGTTTAGTGACTGCACCAACACATAAATGGCAGTTGTGGCTATTTGAGAAAAGCCCGCCATTATTATATATGAGGTTATCCTGTTTCAATATTCAAGACTACATGGTATCAGCTTTTGTTATTTTGTTTAAAATTGATGTATCATCATGTACCAGCATTCAAGTAGTGTTCAACTGATCAACCAAAACACATTCTATAAACTGTACAGCTGAAAGAATTGCAAGCTATAATCTTTCAATGCATAATAACCAGGGCAGCCTTGACCAACCCAACATGTTTAGAAGAAAGTGGGATTTGCTCAGTTTTAATGTGAACACACAAAAACCAGTGAAAACAGAAATCAAATGGAATAACATTCGGCAGCAGCTTTATTAGTAAAAATAGCATAACCAGCTATACCTGCGCCTTCCTAATATATATATATATGCATGCTATATAATAAAATAATAAGATGGTAACTTTTAATCAGCCGCGCGGGCGCACATGTCCACATATGCTGGCTGGCATCCAGAGACGCGGCCTGTTTATAATATATGCATGTATATCCACGGATGGTATAAAATAGCCTGGATGTATATACATGTGCGCATAATTTTATATGGATGCACATGTGCGCACAAATGCCGCTTCAACCTCATAAGTGAGGGAATTTTATAAGGGACACACACCGATGCCATAACTAGTTTTTCCCAGTTTGTTCCCAATTCATCCAGTGGAAAGATAGGACTTCCAATACCCCCTAGGTTATTAGCCTGAGCCTCACTTTTCCCCTGTTAGCCCCAACCCTTAAAATCCTGCTGACTAGCCTTGTTTTTTCTTGTATTATTTATACGCCATCCATAGCAATAGTAAAGTTATGTGGCAGAGGACCCCGGTGTGTGCTTCTGCATTTAAATATGCACACACTTTTCATGTTAAAGTCCCAGAATGCCCATGTCCCACCTGTGCCCCCCAGACCTTGCCCACACTCTGCCCCTTTAAAAAAAGATACAAAGATACTGTGCTTTTAAAGTTCACCTTGAAGGGATGAGGAACCAACTGAACAGGAAACAACCCCCTTCCCAGACTAATTGTGATAATAATCAAGTGTTACCAGGGGGCTGACCCAGGCAGAAAAAAATGTCCGTCATCTGAGCCATCGCTTAACTGCTGGCAAACCAAAGCCAAGGTGGCAACAAATTTGCCAATTGTATTTGTGTAAGATTCTCATAAATAGCAACTTGAATGAGTACCTCTTGGCCATGCCCATGGCCCTTAGGCTACCTCCTTTTCTGCACAGGTAAATGGCTGCGAAAGTTCTGAAAATACGTGCATACTTCTGATATTTACAAAATAGCATGTGCGTGCGGATAAACTACTTGTGAGCATATATGCTAATTGTAAGCATGCAATAACTTTGAAACTTCACTTCTAACAGAGCAGTATTCATGCAAGCTAAGCAACATTCACCTAAGGAGGAAGGGGGGAAGAAAAATGCTGCTGCATTGTGAGAGGCAGGAAGTTGTCACTATCAGCCAGCTGAGTGGCCTCTTTTAGCCCCTACACTGCTCTCCTCCTAACTCTTCTGTTCCATCTGCTTTTAAAAGGCCTGATCAAGTCATGAGGACAAGTGAGGAAGGCATGTCTGCATCTTTTTTACCTGCAGAAGGCATCAGAGACTGGGCAGAGTTGGGTTCAGCATGATATGAAGCTTGCAGACATTAAGGTACCGTGGATGGCCTGCTTGGGCTACAGGAGGCCATGCAATGCAAAAGTGAGGTCCACTTGCCAGATGGCCCAGGATGCATGGGAGGTGCTCAGTCCTGCTGTGTGGCCAACTCTAGCCCTCCCACACCATAAGCTGCCAGGTGTGTGGAGAAAGAAGAATGGGATATTATTAAATTACTGCTGCCTGAGACAGACAAAGTTGTGTTTCTCACTTCACTCTCATCCCCCATCAGTAAAAAAGTGCAGAGCTGGACATTTACACTGCTTCAGCTTTTACCATTCCCAAGCACCCAAGATCAACACAAATTCAGGGTCTTTAAAACTAACAATTCTCATGAACAAGAAAAACAAAATAAGACAAAGTTAACTCAAAGTCAGAAGTTTGCTTAATTATTCTTTGAGTTCCTGTGTCTGGGAGGTCCCTCATCACCAATGATCAGGTCTCAGAAGCTTTGAAAATGTTTATTACCTGGCTGATACGAAATCCGTCTTTGATGGGAAAGCAGCTATGCCACAAGTGTACACTGTAAGTCGATTCAAACTTGCTTGTTACACGTATTTGTGTGTGTTTTAAGCTACATAATTGGGTTGAATTTAGCTGTACTGTTCATGGAGAGAGAATTTGTGCCAAAAAACCTTAATGCTAGTATAGCATACATTAATCTTAATGTCAGTAAGTGGGATATGCATTAGAGGGAATGATTATTTATTCTTTCAAATAGTATGAGGACTATGGGATATAGCAAGAATTAACAGATATATGATTTAAAACAAGTTGGCAGAAGTATTGTTTTATTCATCACACAAGCAAGCTATGAAATGTAATGCTGAATGATGTGATAAATGTATTTAGCATAGCCAATCTTAGAAAAGTGTTTGGGTAATTTCCTGGAAGAAAAGTCCATGAGCAATTAGACATGGGAAAAACCAACGTTTATCCCTGGAATTGGACAACAAGGATTAGATCTAATCTGTGGGATCTGGATTGGTCACTATCAGAGTCAGGATGACTTGATGGTTCCTTGATCTGACCCAGCTTGATTCTTCTTATGTTATTGTTCTCTTCTAAGTATTAGACAGACCCCATAAAATGTGAACAATAAACCAGGATCCATACTGAGAATGCATTTATATGCACTCTGACCTCAGATCAGAAATAACGAGTGAACTAAAAACCATTTCTGGATTGACTGCATTTGAAAAGTGAAAGTTCATTTTTTTTTATATTCAATTGTTACTGTGATCCAATCTAGGACAAAGACTTCAGATTCATTTCTCATTATAAAAGAAATCAGGTCTCTACCATGCAAGTGTATTTTGATGTTTTCATTTTTTTATGTTGAATTGAAGTATGTAATTTGTGGTATCCAATGTTTAAAAACAGATCACTCCATCTACCAGCTAGACCAAGTCTTTTGATTTGTTTCTTTGCCCTTCAGCCCATGTTTTTTGCCTGCTCACCTGAGTTCTATACATGTTCTCAGCAAAATCTGGCTTGATTTATTTCTTATTAAATCAGATGTGGATTTACCCAATCTTTTAAGGTGAAATCAGAAAAAAAATTCTCATGATTTAAGCAGATCTAAAATTTACTAACTTTTAAGAACAATGTTACCCAGTCATTGATAATGTCACCATTGTATAGAGCAGAGAGCAGAGCTAAAATAGGAATGTGAGCTGAGCTAATCTTGAGCTTCATTTTTTATTTATTCTGATTTTCTTCCAAAGAGCCAAGAGTCTGAGAGTGAATGTCTGACTCATGCTACATCTCTCCTTTTCTTATCAGTCTATGGGGACAATGCAATCTTTGTGCATAGCAAACGGGCACTCAACATTGAGTGCTTGATTTCCTAACATGCATCCAGCTACTTCTCCTGGGCATACGATGCAATATTTAAATTTGAGGTCAGGCTAGGAAAAACTGTGCATCCCTAGTACCTCCCCAGCATCGGGCACTCAGGAGAGGTGGCTGTCAGTGCGGGTTTGGAAAACAGATGCTCAATCTACAAGCATTTGTTTTTTCCCTCTACCAGCATATACACGCACAAGATAAATGGCCTGGACCATGCAGTTTGTGTGTGTATATTGGGTGTCCAGAATTTTTATTTCCTCAATTTTCTTTTTTTTTGTTTTAACCTAAATCTGCTTTCTCTGGTTCCTCCTACTTAGTATCACACCGATACTATTAGGAGGAATCACAGAAAGCAGGATTTTTCATTTTTTTTCAATGCACCCCTTGAGCATTCCATACTTTTACACCAGCTTCAGGATGGCATAAAATGTGCTGCGTTGCAATGGGTGCATTGGCCCTGCGGGAAACGTTTTGCATTGTGGGGATTAACTAATAGCCTTAACTACAAGGAATTTACATGTGATGATCGCTATTAGCTATGTGGTGTTTTGGAAGCACTGATCCCTGTATTGCATCGGGGGCTATGAACATGTGTCTACAATGTGCATCCAATCGCATGTTAAGCTGTGCGCTAGCATCTGCACATGGAATTGCATCGGCCCCCCTATGATCGAGGAATTGACACATTCACTAATTGCAGAGTAAATTAAGTCAATTCCAGATTATTTTTATCTTTACTCAGCGAGTTTCTAATATAGAAAACTGGCTGAACTCTCTAATCCTGTCACTAGTAAAGCACTGTCAATTATTGGAAGTCCTGGATTGTAGAATTCATAAACTATAAGATGGGAATTCATGGGAAATGATCCACAGAGGGAAGGCAGGCTTTGTGTGGACTAAGAAGTCAGACTCACCCAAAGTAAATTGGATTTGACTCATATTTTTGATGATTTAAACCATACCGCAGGGTCCTTAAGTTTGCAAAAAGAAATTGTTCATTAGGTGGTGGTTTGCAGTTGACAAATGTTAAAGGGTTTGTATATTTGGAATTAGGTAAGGAATTAAGGTTCTATCTTGAACAGTACAATAAGGGTGAGCTTAGGGGTCAGAAAGAAGGAAAGGATTACGAACTTTGGTATCTAAAATATTAAAAGTTGAATATGTATAATGTAATTCATAGTCACTTCCTACTCTTTCAGATTTAATTGTGTTGTTTAACATTCAGTTCAGTGACTTCTATTATTCAGTGACTTCTATAGATCATCCTTCTACTTCTATTGGATGGTTTCACATTGCTCCCACTGTTTAAGTGCTAGAAGTCGTGTGGCTTCCCTATAAGTGCCGCATATTATAGTTCTGTTTATCATGCTTTTTCCCTATTATCTGACCCAGTATGCAACTTCTTATGATCTTAGTTTCTTTCAAAGACACATTATTTCAAACCATGTGCTTCTGTGCAACTCTCAGCCCTCCATGACTGCCAGTGGGAGAAAACCCAGAACTAGCTTAAAGATTCTTGCCATTTAAAGAAAACATGGCTGTGATGAAGTATCCCAATTTTTCCCCTTTAAACCATAGCAGGACCAGGCATGTAGTTTGGTCCACCTTAAATCCCACAGAGGGAGAAAACTCTATGGGTGGGTCCCTACTGGGCAGGAAGAGGTCCCTGGGTGGGACCCTGCTGGGACATTAAGAGTGTGACCACAGCTGGGAGTCAGGAGGCTTCCTCATCTCCCTGAGTTGGAACTCGACCCTCTCTAGGAAGTATTGTGAGTATTGAAGGTATGCTTTCTGCTAATCTGTCTATAAGCTGAACTGCAGCAATTCCACAAACATTGGCAGTGACTGTCAGCATTTCAAATCCGTCTGTGCGAATAAATGTGAATATTGCATTAGAAAAGGCTGGAGTCAGCATGTTCCTGCACCAGCCTACAAGACTGTGCTCAGCCACTATAACAATGACCAGAAGGTACTTCTTATGGAACAGGAATGTCCAGCAAGTTTCTTATGCTGGAACTACTGCACCTTGGAGGATAGACATATGTTTCTGTTAAGGGTGCGCTCTGTGCAGGTTACCTTGAAGCCTTATATTAATGGTAGTAAGAGATGCAATCAAAACCAAATAACAGTCAAACCCATAACAAACTTACTACTAGTAACATTTATACAGGGTGAGCAACTTTCCTGATAATTCATACAATGCTATTGCTTGAACGTGCTTTGCTTTTGGTCTTGGCCATAGAAGCAGTACTGCACGTTTTACCTAATGTCTGTGTATTAGTACCATAGTCCATTAAAGTCAGAGCCTAGTGTTGGCTGTCATTTGAATCCAATTCCCCTTTTCTTCACGCCACTGTCAAAGTGGAGAGCGATGCTGCAATTGTGTTAAAATCATATAAGCTAGTTGGTTAAGGGTAGGAATCCCCATGCCTACTATTAGGGGCAGTAGCTGCCGCTCCATGCTTATTACAACCCTGCACCCTTTTCTTAATGTCCAACTCTATACTTTAGGGATCCACAGTTTTTATTCCATGCCTTTTTTAATTCATTTACTATTTTAGTCTTCACAACCTCTTCCAGAAGGGCATTCCAGGCATCCACCACCTCTCCGTGAAGAAATATTTCCTGACTTTGGTTCTGAGTCATCCCCCCTGAAGTTTCATATTGTTATTCCTAGTTCTACTGTTTGCTTTCCTATGTAACAGGTTTGTCGATTGTGTATCATTAAAACCTTTCAGGTTGAAGGTCTGAATCATCTCTTCTCTGCCCCTCCTCTCTTCCAGAATATACATATTCAGATCCTTCAGCCTCTATTCACAGGTATTCTGATTCAGAACCCACACCCATTTTGGTCACCTTTCTCTGGACAGCCTCCATCCTGTACCTATCCTTTTTGAGATATAATCTCCGGGACTGAACACAATAATCCAGGTGAGGACTCTTCAAAGACTTGTACAAAAACATTATCACCTCCTTTTTCTTACTGGTTATTCCTCTCTAAGCAGCCCAGCATTCTTCTGGCTTTAGCTATCACCTTGTAACATTGCTTCACCACCTTCAGATTGCTAGGCACAATCACCCCATTGTCCCTCTCCGAGTCTGTGCACATTCGTTTTTCACCCCCAATCATATACAGCTATTTTGGATTACTGTATCCCAGATGCATGACTATGCATTTCTTGGCATTGAGTCCCAGATGACAAGTCCTCAGCCATACTTCAGGCTTTCTTAAATCACTTTTTATTCTCTCTACTCCTTCAGGCTTGTCCACTCTGTTGCAGAGCTAAGTATCATCCACAAATATACAAACTTTACCTTCCATCTCTTCCACAATGTTGCTCAAAGTGATATTGAACAGAACCAGTCCCAAACCAATTCCTGTGGCTCTCAACACGGTTCTTTCTTCAGAATATGTTCCATTTACCATCTCACGCTGTTTCCAGACAGTCAACCACTTTGTAATCCACTCTACCTCTGTGGTGCCCACTGCCAAGCTTCTCATTTTATTCTTAAGACTCCTTTGTGGGACTGTATCAAAAATGTAACTGAAAAGTAAATCACATTGAATGTTCTTCTTTGGTGCAGTTCTCTAGTCACCCAATCAAAAAAATCAATCATATTTATCTGTCAGGACCTTCTCCTGGTGAATCCTTGCTAGTGAATCCATTCACTTACCTATTTAAATAGTGATTCATTGGTGGGAAGACTTCACAATTGTCAAAAGCCTTGGGTAAAAATGCTGTCTGAAAATTGCCCAATCCTTATCTGTCGAAAATCAAGGCAAGGTTCCACAGCACTCATACATTTAGCCAGGTTAAGGAGGTGGGTTCCCCCAGACCCTGTTTCACATATATTGCATTTTCAAAGGTGTTCATGCCATTTCCCCGTCAAATTGAAGCCATAAAATTAAATTATTATATGTCCTTTCCTTCTCTTAGACAGCAATTGAAGATAATAAACCTGCCTAAAAAACAGGTGCAAATACCACAGAGCAGTTGTCCTCATGGATAATTTTCAATGGGAAATTACACTCAGACTTTTGCTTTGAAAATGTGTCGAAAACCGCTGGGTACAAAGTGCATATGGATTTGCTCCCGGGCAGGATATTTTGAAAATTAACACCCTCTCCCCAATGGCTATCTTAAAATTTACTGACCTTGACTCCTAGGATTCCTAGCATAAGGATAAGCATTCCCATAGGCATGATTTGGGCAGGATCATGAGCTAGCCCGCTGGTATTATGTTTTCAAATACATCTATGCTATATCCCAGTCATATCTAGAGAAGGAGTGCATTTTGTTTTTCATATCATTCATGATTTTGTTTTATTTTTATTTTGTTACAGTGCATGTTAAATCATTTTAGTGTGCTAGTGCATTCTAAAATGCAAAACTAAAGATGATTTTTTTCTGCCACGGTTTTAATAAGGGACAGGAATTGGGATTTGAGGAGCCTGGAGAGATCAGGACTGGACCCGGCTCAGCCCTGCCAGGTAATCCTGGGCCCCCCCAGAGTTATCTGCAGCGTGGGATGTGGGCTACAGGCCATCAAGGCGGCTCTTTCCTTTTTTGCTGTTCACAAAATGAAAATACCTGTAAACCTTAGGATACGTTCATGCGAGGCCGTTTCCATTCATTCCAGTTGGAAAGAACTAAAAATGCTATGGTTTTTTGGGTAGATGTAAAACTCATTTGAAATTAATTTACATTCCTAGTGTGTATTCAACCTTTTTGGACTTGAAATCATTTATAGATGCAAAACCCTTACAATAAATGAACAAATAAAAAAAAAGTCTTCTGAAATGTTATAATGAAAATTAGAATGGGAGATGGGAAAGCCCAGTAAGATGCAGAAATGATGTTTACAAGCCTCAACTCCTGTGTTCTTATTCATTTTGCAGTCTCCCTCAAAAAATCAGAGCTGAGAGCTCTCCACCCCTTCTATAACTCTGCAAGTCCCTGCCCACAAATTGTGCTGTAAACTGCCTTGCCTCTCAAAAACTCTGCCCAAGAAGGTGAGTTTGAAAACTGACTCTTCACGTGCATTGCAACTTTAACTTGCTCTTGCAGGGGAACACATAAAAATTGAAAGGACATTGGATGATACATTTGTTATGTATGTATGTATGTATTTAGTTATTTATTTTAATCCACTTATATTGGACAAACTGTGCTACGTGGTTTACAACAAAAGCAAAAAAACAGGTACATAATAAGACAATCAAAATACAAAGCATACAGTAAAACAATATCATACATTAATCATAACAACACTGGATTTTAGGTAAAAGCCAGTTGAAAGAAATGGGCTTGATATAAAACTAATATCTGCTGCTTTTGATGACTTTGATGAACCAAATTACTGAGTAGCTTTCAACATTGTTAGCAAAAGTATGAATAGAGCTTTTGTATCATGAAAAATATATTATTCCTTCAACTAAAATGTTTAATTTATTTCTTTACATTCTAACAGATTATGAACACTGTAACACTGGAGAAAGAGAATAAGACATCAGCCAGAGGATTCATTATTCTGGGCTTTAATAAACATTCTCATGAGGAAATCTTAATTTATGTAATAGTTTTGCCAGCCTTCTTTATCTCTATTCTGGGAAACCTTGGGTTTTTAACCTTAATGTGGTCTGACCATCATCTCCACAAACCGATGTACTTCTTCCTCAGTAACTTATCCTTTATAGATATCTGTAACACCACAGTCACGCTCTTAACAATGCTGCAAAGTCTCATGAATGGAAAAACATTCATTTCTTACTCTCTATGTATAACACAGCTTTACTGTTTCCTAATTTTAACAGGTACTGAATTCCACCTTCTCACTGCCATGGCCTATGATCGCTATGTGGCAATCTGCCACCCCTTGCGATACCCACTGATGATGAATAAAAGGATCTGCATCATACTGGTGGCTGCTTCATGGCTAGGTGGTAGTCTGGGTGAAGCTCCTGTTGAAATGTTCATATCTCAGTTCTCCTTTTGTGGCTCCAATGAGATTAACCATTTCTTCTGTGACCTCAATGCACTGCTAAAACTATCCTGCAGTGATACACACAACTATGAAATATTTGTACTTTCTGAAGGAATATTTCTGGCTCTCATCCTTTTTCTTCTAACTCTGTCATCCTACATTTTTATCATTGTAGCCATCCTGAAAATCCACTCTTCTGATGGACGAAGCAAGACCTTCTCCACCTGCTCCTCCCACCTCACAGTGGTTCTTCTGTTCTATGGGACTGTTATGTGCGTCTACATGAGGCCAATTTCAAAGCAATCTCCAAAGCAAGACGAAATGTTTGCCCTCCTGTACACAGTACTCATCCCCATGATAAATCCCCTGATTTATAGTTTGAGAAATCAAGAAGTTAAAAATGCCCTCAGAAAAATCATCAATAGAAAATAATATGAGAGGGAAACCCTCTCTGCTTTCCATCTGAAATGCCATCATGAATTAACACCCAGATGGTTTATGCTTGTGCTGACAGTTATATGGTGTATACAGAAACAAGAAAAGCTTAAAAAAAGTTAATAAAATCCTAGCTTGAATTTATTTTTGTTTTGGGGTTGTTTTTTCTTAATAATGTGTCATGAGGAAAAAGACCTCTGCTCCATCTGCCTTATGTTATCCAAACCAGAAGAAATAACTGGTTTATATGCATGCAGTATGTGACTGCAAGTATTAGGAGAGATAGTGAGAAGAGGGCTTCCTTCTCTAGGTCTCGCCCATGTCTCCTTTCACTCCACCTCCTGAAGTTCTTTTACTCACCTCCATTGCTTCCATGACTTGCAGTCCATTCACGTTCATCCCCTCACCCCATGAGTTGCCGACACCTTACTCACTTCCTTCCCTCAGCCGCTGTAGACCTCTCGTTCACATGAACACAGAACTGATAGAGGGCAGCTGGATATAGACATGACCATATCACTCCGGTCCTGAAAGATCTGCATTGGCTCCCTATAGCTTCCCGAATACAATATAAGGCTCTTTCTCTCGTTCATAAGGCCTTATACAATCCTGAAATGAATTGGTTTAATGACACCATCTGATTTCACCAATCTAATAAACCCACTAGACACATTCATCTCGCCACCATGCTTACCACGTCTCCCAAACTCTACAAACTTACTTCAACTAGAACACGTGCTATTTTGATCGCTGGGCCAACCCTCTGGAACACAATGCCAGTCGAACTACGACAAGAAGAATGCCTAAAAACCTTCAAGCGAAATCTTAAGACCTGGCTCTTCTCTAAAGCATACATGTAGATTGTTCCCCACTCTCATCTATGTTCCCCTCATCTATGTTCCCCTCAAGACCTGGCTTTCCTCTAAAAATATATACCTTTCTTCCCTTCTCCCACTATTGTGTTACCCTTACCCCCTTTCCTATCCCTTTTCCCCCCTCCCTCCTTCCCTTCTCTTCCCTCTCACCCCTTTTTCCACTCAAATCATATATTTTATGTTATTCCCTCTCATTGTACATTTTGTAAATACTTGCAACCTTTGCTTACAATAATTAAGAATTAACTTAATTCTTAATGCTCCTCCACATTTCCCCCCCCTCCATTCATTTACTCTCTTGTTAATATATTATTTTATATTATGTTCTTCTTTATATTTCCCCCTCCTTTTAATTACTCTCTCGTTAATATGTTATATTTGTTTTATGTTAAAATTGTTCGATGTAAAGCGCCATCACAGGCACAAATTTATGTTACACTGTGAACCGATGTGATATCACTGATGAATGTCGGTATATAAAATCGTTAAATAAATAAATAAATAAATAAATAAATATATGAGAAATGAAAGAGAGTGCTTAAGGGTTTGAGAGGTCATAATAGGAGCCCGAGAGATGGGAAGAGATGAGGCATGGCACCATATATATATATTTAAAAAACATACATTAAAGCACCAGAACCTCAGGGCTTATGAGGTAAGAAGGAGGCACTGTGGGTTAATCTGGAAAGTGGGAATGGATCAGCTGTTTATATTGGTGTAGTATCCAGCCCTACATCACAGACAGAAAATAATGGACAGAGATTTAACAGAGAATATTCACATCTGTGACTGTGACCTGCTTGAGATCAAGGAGAGTAGAGGGACTTTTTTTAGGAGTGGAGGATTGCTGTAGGCCAAAGCTCATCATGTGGGCCCTTAGCCCATCTCTTGGCTGTGTTGTCAGTGACTCTGCCCACCATGACCCATTGGGAGGGTTTATTTCGGTCATTATACTGCCACCTCGGCACACTGAAGGGGTGTGCGTAAGAGGGAAGTGCCTTTGTGAGCACCTTGGTGATAATATGGGGAAAATTGGTGCTTTTTAAAAGATTTTTAAAGTTTGTCTTATATTAAATAATATATTCAGGGAATTTAACAGTGCTTAAGAGTAAAGGGGAGGCAGAATGATTTGGAGGCAGAATGGCATGCAGTTTTTTAAAGAAAATTTTGTTAGGGAATGGGTTAGATACAAGGGGGCCAATTTTAAATGTTACGTGTGTGGGGTACATTTGTGCACTCTACCCAGTGTGCACAAATTACACCCAATTTTATAACATGCACGTGCTGCCATGGGTATGTTATAAAATCCGGGGTCAGTGGGCGCAAAGGGGTGTACACTTGTGCACCATGCACGTGCCGAGCCCAAGGGAGTCCCGACCATTTCCTCCGAGGCCGCTCCAAAATCGGAGCGGCCTCAGAGGGAACTTTTCTACCGCTCCCCCCACCTTCCCCTTCCCTTCCCCTATCTAACCCACCCTCCAGCCCTAACTAGATCCCCCCCTTCCTTAGTTGCCATCCCCAGGCACAAGCCACTGGGCCAGAGGACTTGGGACCTCCCCTGGACTGCCGCCACACCCCAGCCCCGTCCAGGACCTCCCATTTTTGAAAGTCCCGGGACATATGCGCATCCCAGGGCTTGCACATGCTGCGGAGCCTATGCAACATAGGTTCGGCGCGTGCAGGGAGGGATAGGTTTTCGGGGGCTACACGTGTATATTACGCACGTAACCCTTTGAAAATCTATCCCAAGGTGTTTTGTGTTCTGCTATGGTATGTGCTTTATGGTATGTGGTATATTCTAGGGGCTAGAGTTTTTAACTTATGCACGGGCATAGATTTGTTCGCGCAACCGTGCACCTTGCACGCGCCAAGCACGAGGGGAGCCTCGATGGCTTTCCCCATTCCCTCCAAGGCCGCTCTGAAATCAGAGTGGCCTTGGAGGGAACTTTTCTCCGCCCCCCCCACCTTCCCCTCCCTTCCCCTATCTAACCCTCCCCCCAGCCCTAACTAAATCCATCCCCTACCTTTGTTGAAAAAGTTACGCCTGCCCGAGGCAGGCGTAACTTGTGCCATGCCCCCGGAACGTCCCAAGACTGCAACCACGCCCCTGGACCATGGTCCCTCCCAAGGCCCCGCCCCTGGAAAGCCCCTTTTCCAAAGCCCCAGGACATATGCGCATCCCGGGGCTCACTCGGTGCACGCAGGGGCAGCTTTTCAGGGGTTTTGCGTGTATGTTACGCGCCTAACCCTTTGAAAATCTGCCCCTAGGTGAATAACAATATTCGCTATGTCTTCTAGAAAACTATGAAAAGCTGTTATGTCGGTATAATATGGGGCAAATTTTCAAAGGCTACAGGCATAACAAACGTGCACAACCTGAGGAAATCTGCCCCTGCGCACGCCGAGCCTATTTTGCATATGTTATGTCGGTATAATATGGGGCAAATTTTCAAAGGCTACAGGCATAACAAACGTGCACAACCTGAGGAAATCTGCCCCTGCGCACGCCGAGCCTATTTTGCATAGGCTCGGTGGTATGTGCAAGCCCTGGGATGCGTGCATGTTCCGGGGCTCACAAAAAGGGGTGGCTTGGGCATGACCAGGGGGTGCGGCGTCAGCTAGGGGGCGTGTTCGGGGGCGTGGCAGCAGACCGGGGGCATGGCCGAGTGCCCCGACACAGTGGCCTATGTCAGGGCCTGCCGCGCCAGCAGATAGGCTGTCATGCACAAATTACGCCTGCCCAGAGGCAGGCGTGACTTCCTCGATAAATGTTAGGAGGGGGATTTGGGGTTTGGGTTAGATAGGGGAAGGGAGCGGAAGGTGGGGGAGAGGTGGAAGGAAAGTACCCTCTGAGGCTGCTAAGCTCCGCATGCGCAAGTTGCACAATTGTGCACTTCCCTGTGTGCGCTCATGTTATAAAATCAGGCATAGATTTGTTCGCGCCAGGTTGTGCGAACAAATCTACTCCCGCGCGCATATTATAAAATCTGGCCCTATATGTACAAAACAGGGGCTTTTGAGAATACCTGAGACAAAAAATAAACAAAGTATCTACAATATATCAGCACCATAAGCAAGAGTAAATTCCCCAATTAATAGGGTATAATTATATACAAAGTCCTAGCAAAAGTTACCACCTTCCTGAAATGTGCCTTCCTAAAACTTCTCAGTAGTTGGTAACCAAGCTTTTATCTTGTGGAAGGCTGAACTGTGCAGGGAATTCTGGGTCATGCTATTCTCTGAAGCTTCTATCAGGAATTCATAGATTCTACTGTGTACTGAAGTTATGCACCTCTTGGACATCTCATGGTGAGAAGTGTTTTCTTTGTCTAACTTTCCTGAAATATTGCTAAGCAACTGATAAGAAAAATTTCTAGTGAATGTTCTCCTGACCATTCTAAAATGGTAAATTTCTTCTGTTTTGTTCATATTCCCTATTTCTCATAAATGTTATCATGTGACTACTACCTAAAATATTTTTTAACAACAAAAAATATATAATCAAAATGATATCTAGAATAATATCTGCAATCATTGTCCAGCTTTTTAAATGAAATTGCTGTCAAAAGATATTCAGAGGCAGTTATTAAGAATTGCAAATTCATCATTGAGTGTAGGTTTTCCTCCAGATCAGCTGAAACAGCCATTTTTCCTGTGTTAAAAAATCATGCATTGGACAGAGATGATTGTGCAGCTTATAGACCTATGGCTCATAGTACTTTTTCACTAAAATTACTAGATTAACTCAATATTTGAAGGAGGTAGATGGATTAGACAAATGCTAAGATAATTTAGAAAAGACTACAGAATAGAGATGATTTTAGTTGTTTTGAGTGATCTGGTGCTTCAGTTTAGGGATAAAGGAATCCTAGTGTTTTTTATATTGTTGGATTTGACAATTGCTTTTGACCTAGTGAATCATTAGATATTATTGAGTCATTGTCCAGAGATTGGTACTGGTGGGTCAGCCTTGAAATGGGTAGAATAATTTCTCTCTTCAGAATCAGCAGTAGTCCATGTTAAAGGTTTGGATTCAGTCCTTTATTTATTTATTTACTTATACATTTTTTTTTTATATACCGCGGCACGTTGAAAACATCACCTCGGTTTACAATAAACAATAATTCAGTAACTATCTTTACATTCTAATGACCATGGAACAAAACAAGTACAAGTAATTCAATGAATGATAGAAACATGTAATACAAAAACAAGCCTAAAATGGGTAATAATATAGGAGGTAAGTATAAATATCTAGGTATATTCAAACAATAGTAGTTAGGTTATAGATTGTGGGATCCCTTTTATCATCCTTGTTGCTTATGCTTACTCTGTTTATGAGGCCTTTTGGGCAGGTAATCTTGAACTTGGTATTTCATGCTTTTCTGTATGCAGACCATGTAGGATTAATTTTCTGGGTGGACTTAATTTGAATGAGTTAGGAAGGAAGATTAATGATGACTTGAAAGTTGTAGGAATTTGGTTATTTTTTTATTTATTTTATTTATTTATTTATTTATTTATTTTTTATATACCGACATTCAATCTGAGATATCACATTGGTTTACATTCAGGTGCTATAGGTATTTCCCTATCCCCAGAGGGCTTACAATCTAAGTTTTTACCTGAGGCAATAGAAACAACTTGATTTTAAATGAGAACAAGTATGAGAGGTTGCTCCTTTCTCATGGGACAAAACTACTTCCATCTATTTCTCTATTAAAGGCAAAGAGATTAGACCTTTTTCAACGGTTAGGAGTTTGGGCATTTTGGTGTCAAGGATCATACGTATGAACCCCATATTGCTAATATGATGAGAAGTATCTTTTTAAAATTGCATCAATTGCAAAAATTGAGGGTTATTTTAAGGCCTTCTGTGCTTTGAGTGGTAATTTAGGTCTTAGTTTCCATGCATTTGTTTACTATAACAGGGTGTTGGTAGGGTTGCCAGACAAATTTTTAAATGGAATAAGGTATTAGAACATAAGAGCATAGTGGGTCAATCCTGTTTCCATCAGTGGTCACTCCAGGTCGCAAGTACCTGGCAGGATCTGGAGAGGTAAATAGATTCCATGCTGCTTATCCCAGGGATAAGCCCATTTTAAATGTAGTTACACTAATAGCATTCACTACATCCTCTGGCAATGAATTCCAGATGCTGATTTAATTATGCACAAGGAGGTTGATGGCCAATATTCAAGAGGCCAATGTGCGCAAATACCAGGGGTTACACGTGTGGCCAGGCCCTGTGCGTGCCGAATAAATTTTAGAAAGGGCCTGGCCATGTGTCTAACTTATAGAAACATAGAAACATAGAAATGACGGCAGAAGAAGACCAAACGGCCCATCCAGTAACTCTCGATACTCGCAGAAGTACCAGGCTTAAAGAAAGGGGTGGGACAGGGGTAGGGGCAGGCCAGGACAGCACCATTAGATGCTGCCTCAGGGAAGTGCACTCTGGCAGCCAGCCGGCATGCAGAGTCTGCTTCTGCATCAAAGGAGCAGTAAGGTAAATAACAAAAAAAAATAGGTAAAGGGCAGGGGTCAGGGAGGAGAGGAGGAGAAAAGGCAGAAAGGTTAGGTAGGGGTAAAAGGAAGTTACCTCCCAGTCCGCTCCTTAATTGGAGAGGACTGGGAGGGACCTGGGGAAGGCCTACTCGAATCGCCGTGCGTTGCTTTTAAAATTCACCCCTCCCCCCACGCATGCAAGACCTGACCCACCCTCTTATGTATATGGGAATTGTAGTTTATAACATGCGCGCATTGACACGTGCATATTATAGAATAGTCACATGCATGTGTGCACACCAGGAGTCACATGCACATGAACACCCACACAGATTTTTTAAAATCTACCCCTAAATGCATAGTCTCTCTTGAGACTTCTTCATTGGCCTCTAATTAGGTAGTGAATCAGATTTTAAATTATGATGTTCAAATATATGTGGGGCACAGGATCCATTTGTATTCAGACATTAGGTAAGAACTATGTTCCTAAGCATAATGTTATGTCACTTGAAAGGGTTTTTATACAGGTTCCTCCAATTCAGGAAATCCATGATGGTTTATAGAAAAAGGGCATTTTCAGCGATTGGGCCTGAAATATAGAATTCAGCTCCACTGGATGTTAGTCAAGAGATTAATAACATTTCATAAAAAACAAAAGCATTGCTGTTCCCTTGTGAATGATTGAAGGATGCCTGGTGCGCAGATGGCTCAGTATTATTTTATGTTTTTAAAAATTATTTTATTATAATTTTATGGTTTTTTAAATTATTTTCTGGGTATGTATTTTGTTGTCAATACAGAGGGTCACACAAAATTCTTAAAATGTCAACAGCCCACATACAACCATTTATATTTGGATAATTTATAGTTTTGCGATACTATAATAAAAATCCAATTAATGGACCATCATATTAAGCACTGCTGGTCTCTTTGACCTTCATTGCTTTACTTATAATCTTTGTTCCAAGTTCCCAGTTTATATTTTTTTAGTTTTCTTTGCAAATAAAATTCACTTATCTCATTCGGTTTGCTGAATTCATTTAGTCTAAACATATACGGGTGGATTTTAAAAGCCCTGCTCTCGTAAATCCGCCCGGATTTACGTGAGCAGGGCCTTGCGTGCCAGCGCGCCTATTTTGCATAGGCCGCCTGCGCGCGCAGAGCCCCGGGACGTACGTAGGTCCTGGGGTTTTTTGAAGGGGGCGTGTCAGGGGCATGTCAGGGGGCGGGACCGGATGACGCAGCGTTTCGGGGGCGGGACCAGGGGTGTGGCGCCGGCCCGGGGGCATAGTCCAGGCCTCCGGACCAGCCCCCGGGTTGGAAGATGGCACGCCAGCAGTCCGCTGGTGCGCGTAGATTTACGTCTGCTTCTCGCAGGCGTAAATCTAGTTACAAAGGTAATGGGGTGGTTTATATAGGGCCGGGGGGGTGGGTTAGGTAGGGGAAGGGAGGGGAAGGTGAGGGGAGGGTGAAAGAAAGCTCCCTCCGAGGCCGCTCCGAAATCGGAGGCAGGCTGCGCGGCTCGGCGCGCGCAGGCTGCCCAAAATCGGCAGCCTTGCGCGCGCCGATCCAGGATTTTAGAGGATACGCACGGCTATGCGCGTATCTTATAAAATCCACCGTACTTTTGTTTGCGCCTGCTGCGCAAACAAAAGTATGCGATTGCACTTTTTTTTAAAAATCTACCCCATATCTAATAAGGCAACTTCCATCAAATTACAGTCCCTACACATGCTGTGTTTTGATTTACTGCTCGGCCTAGGGGATGGTCTTGCTCAATATTAGATGCTGAAATAAAAAGTAATAAAGTAAATATAGAATACTTGCATTCAGCTTAGACTGATACTGCACACACACCATACTTATGGACTCTCTACCTGGGTATCATCAAGCTAGGTTGAGAGAGCATTGTCCACATCTCATCATTGTGTGAGTTTCCTCACTCTGAAGGACATCAAATCTTTACAAGAGTGCACTGTTATGTTCATACATCTCACTCTGCATGTCAATGTGGCCCCTAATCCCTACACTACTACCCAAACCTCACCTCGAGTAACTTGGTGGGCCTCCTATTGAGATATAAATATCTAAATACTAAAAGGGCCTTATAGCTAGTCTCTTTCTCTCTCTCTCTCTCTCACCAATGAAAAAGGTGTAGTTATTTTCAGCAATATGGCTTCATGAAGCCAGCCCACTTTTATACAATTCCTGGCCCCCAATCCCTCCCTTTTTAAAAATTAGCATAGCACCATGCATTATGGTTCTTTTTGAATGCGTTAAGGTAATTTTCACATGCAAAAACGCCTTAACGCAAGTTGGAAATTAATCCCCTAACTGTTAAAATTGGGAAGTAGATCAATGGGATCTAGGGGAAGTATAACAACAGTGGGAAAAGCTTAAAGAAAATATAAGGGTAACTTTTTTTTTTTTAGGAAAGTAAATAAGGAAAGAGGAAAAAGAGGCCATTATTATTTACTAAAGAAGTAAGGAAAATAGTTTCCATAAACTATAAGAGATTGCAGAAAGTGCAAGTCAGACAAAAATAACTGGAAAAGCTAAGAAAAGGAATGCAAAGATTAAAAGAGATATGATAATAAGGGGGGTGGGGACTTTTTAAAATAATATGTTACTGATAGAAGAAAGTACTAAATATGTCATTGAGAGACCCAGAGGCAAAAGGGATGAATTTATAGAGGCTGAAGAGGAAAAATCAAGATATTTTTTTAAATATTTCTGTGTGGTGGTTTCTGCAGATGCCCAGAATGAGGACCACATAAAACAAACACAAATAAAATTGGAAGTGAAGTAAAACTCAGCTGATAATCAGAAATGTGGGAACATAAGGAACTAACTAAACTTTACCTACATAAGGCAATGCTGCAAGATGTGATACATTTGAAGGTATTAAGGGAACTTTGAAACATTCAAGGCATAGCCAGACCTTTTCTATGCTTCTTTAGTTGGGAAAAGCTCCAGAGGACTAGAGATGGATGGATGGATGTGGTTCATATTCACCAAAGAAGGAGGAAGCTGGGATATGCAGGCCAGCTGATCTGCAAAATTAATGCAAATTAATGGCATTTCTGGTAAAAGGGAGGATAGTGAAGATTCTGGAATCCAATGGACTGCAGGATCAGAGGCAGCATTCTTTCACCAAAGCTAAGTCTCGTCAGATGAATCTATCAATTTCTTAGATTGGGAAACCAGAGAATTTTTTCAGGGATAGAAATAGAAATAGTGTACCGGATTTCAGTAAGGCCTCTAACACGGTTCCACAAAGGCAAATTATAAATACATTGCTAATGGCCCTAAAGTGACTGACTGGGTTAGAAAATGATTGAACGGGAGGCAGTATAAGGTAGTGGTAAATGAATTATACTCTGAGAAGGGAGTTGTTACTAGTAGTGTGCTACATGGATCAGTCCTTGGGCCAGGTCATTTCAACAATTTTGTGAATGACATTGTGGAAGACCATGAGGAAAGGTTTATCTTTTGCTGATGATACCAAAATCTACAACAGACTAGACATTCAAGAAGGTATGTAAAACATGAAGAGTAATATAGTGAAGTTTGAAGAATTTTTTAAGGGTCTGAAAGCTAAGATTTAATGTAAAAAATTCAGAATCATGCATTTAGGCTTCAAAACCAAAGTGAGAATTACAGTAGAGGAGCTGAAATTATCTGAATCATGAAATAAAGAGTAGGGTATGAGGGTGATCATATCTGATGATCTTAAAGTGGATGAGGCAAAAGCAAAATCTAGAAAACTGTTTGGCTTCATAGGGAGGTAAAATGTCAGTAGATAAAGGGAGGTGATATTTCACCTGTATAGGTCCCTGGTGGACCTCATTAAAAATACTGTTTATTGTTCTAGAGACCACAAAATCAAAAGAATATAAAATGGTTGGAGCCAAACCAGAGGGTGGCTACTAAAATGACAAGTGGTCTTAATCCTTAAAGATTTCAACATGTATACCCTAGAGGAAAGGCAAAATAGAGAAGATATGATATAGACATTTAAATACCTTAAAGGTTTCCAATGCACAAGAATCAGACCTCTTTCAAAGGAAATGAGGCACTAGAATGAGGAATCATAGGATGAGGGTGAAAGGGAGAAGACATGAATAATTAAGGAAGCATTTATCTTCAGAGAGAGTAGTTGAACAACCTTCCTGTGGATGTGGTGGAAACAAGAACAGTATGGAGTAGATTTTCAAAAATACGCACGCACACACATGGACGCGCAATTTTATAACATGTGTGCGCCGGTGCGTGCATGTTATAAAATCAGGGGCAATGCGCGCAAGGGAGGGGATCGAAATTGGCAACTTTCGCATGGCGACGCATCAGGGCTGTCTCCAGTTCCCTCCCATTCCACTCCAATTAAGAAGCAAACTGGGAGGGAACTTCCCATTCCCCTACCCTAAGCTCCCTTCCCTTTCCCCTAGCCTACCCTCCCCCTATCTCTACCTAGCCCCCTCCCCATTTTTTAAACTTACATTTTGCTCCTGCATAGGAGCAGGAGCAGGTTGCGCGATCCCCCAGCACAATGGCAAATGGCCGCTATACTGGGCGCCACCAGCCCCACCCCCTGGACTGCCCCCTTTTAAGGCCCTGGCACTTGCATGCATCCCGAGGTTTACGTGCATGGCCGGGCCTGTTTGAAAATTGGCCTGGCGCGTGTAAGGCCCGGCCATGCACGTAAACTCTTGGATTTTTGTGTGCTGGGGTTTTAAAATCCGGCCTTATATGAATTCAGTAAAGTATGGGATAAACACAGAGGATCACTGAGGGAATGGTAGGGATTGTACAACTGAATAGTTGGTGTGGATGGGAAGACTAGATAGTCCATATGGTCTTTTTCTCTCATTACGTTTCAATATTTCAACAGCCATAGAGCTGCCTCTTCTAGCTCCCATACTGATCTTCTCTCTCATCTCCTGCTCCAGCTACCTTTAAATGGCTCAATCAGGCCAAAAGAAGTAGTAAGAGAGTATGCCTGCATCTTTCCTCTCTTCAGAAGGCATCAGAGACTGGAGGTGCAGCGTTCAGCATGAGATTTCATTTGTATCTGAGGTGCAGCAGTCACGTGGCTCATTGTACCATGGACAGTAAGCCAGGCAACTGATAAAACCAAACGTGAAAACCACTTTATATGAGGCCCACTACACCATAGGAAGTGCACCATTCCTGCTGTGTAGCCAATTCCACTCACAAGTTTACTTGGTTATTTTTTCAGTTCTAGTATCTGGGAGGTCCCTTATCACCAGCAAACAAGTCCCAGATGCTTTGACACTCTTTATTAACTGTCTGATTCAAAATCTGTAATTCTTTGAGGGAAAAGTAACTGCACTACAACTGTATACCGTAAGTCAATTCAAACTTGATTGTTATAATTTTGTGTGTGTGTTTAAGATGCATAATTGGATTAAATTTAGCTGTACTGTTCACAAAGAGAGAATACATTTTTGGCAAAAGCAATTAATGCTAGTAGAGCATACATTAATCTTATTGACAGAGAGAAGGACAGACATTAAAGGGAATGGCAATTTATTGTTTGTGATAGCACAAGGATTAATGGATATGCCAAGAATTAGCAGATATAAGATTTAAAACAAATTGGATGATTTTTTTTTAATCAAAACACAAATAAATTATACAATGTGTTGTTGAAGGATGAGATCAACGCATTTAGCATAGCTGAGTTTAAAAAATGGCTTGGTCAAATTCCTGGAAGAAAAGTCCATGAACAATTATTAGCCAAGTAGACTGAGAAAAACCACCAATTATCCCATTGATGTGCAAAAAGCATTAGATCTAATATTTGGGATCTGCTGGGTATTTTCTAGACATCCGGACTGGTCACTATCAGAGACAGGATGACTGTCTTGATGGTACCTTGATCTGACCCTGCATGATAATTCTTGTGCTATTGTTCTCTTCTAAGTACTAAACAGATCCCATAAGATGTAAACAATAAACCATGCTCAGGCCGCTCAGAAGGTTGCATATGTATTTGGAAACTTCAGTTTTTAGATTAATGGTTCAGGTATTGATTTGTCCTTGTATGATTATTGTAATATTATGTTGGTCGGTCTCCCCTAAAAGAATGTACAGTGCCTAGAAATGGTACAGAATATGGCCGCCCATCTAATTTATGCTTCTCTAAGATGGGTGCATGCAATACCTTTGTCAACCTGCTTGTATTGCTTTCCATTTGAAAAAGAGTACAGTTTAAACTAATGACATTGATATATAAGAAGTTACATGAGTTGAGTGCCCAGTATTTACAGGAAAGGATTAGGAGTTACATTCCAAATTTAAGTTTACATTCTGTGATGTTAGCCTTGGTTCATATACCAAAATCAGTATAGAAGGGCAAATTTTTAAATTTTATTTATCATAAGTATTTTAAGGATCTTTCAGGTGCATCATCAGATGATCAGGTTTAAGCATAGCTCAATATGGTGTCCTCTCATGGATTAAATCTTAATATCGATTGGTCTACATTCTTCTAAAAGCATTCATCTCTTTTCCATAAGAAAACTTTATCCGTTTCTCACATACACTACCCAAAACCTTCTTTTTGTCTTTGATGATACTGGGCTTGACAGGATTCTTCCTGACTGCATATCCATCTTTCAGTGCGCAGGTCCATACTGACAGTTTCCCTCACATGATTGGTGTGCTCTCTGGATGTGGTCTCTAGGGTGGTGTTTACTTGACTGACAGTTATTGTCATATTCCCTCTTTTTTGGTGCTGTTTTATCGCAGTACAAAGGTATTTAAACTATGCTCTATACCATTTTCATTTTGATGTATCATCCAACAGTAAAAACGAACTCATATTATGCAGTATGCTTTGTAGACTTAAATACTTATGTATGTAACTTCTTGGAATCACAGTGAACACAGCTCTTTATGCATTCCATATTTTAATGTCTCTACTCATTGAATTCCTTTTTTATATTCTGGAATGTAATGAAATTAAAACATATTTACTTGTTCCTATAGACCTCCGTTAAGCTATTATTTAATATAATCCTTGCCTGTGCTCTGCCTTGTTGTTGTCCTTTACAATGATGTAACATCGTGTTTGTTTCTAATTTAGAGGTGTGGTCCCTCCCAATGCAGTTTCCAACAAAACACGGTCCGTGTCTAGGGACCGTGCAACTTATGCTTAAACCTGATCATCTGATGATGCATCTGAGAGATCCTTAAGATACTTAAGATAAATAAAATTGAAAGATTTGGACAGCTTCAGGCTTCATTTGCCCTTCTTAACCATTTTTGTGAAACTTTTTGAGTTGGGGTTTTACCTGTTTTTGTTTTTGCTCAAATACCAAAATAACAGGATGTTTGTAATGTGGTATATAGTAATATATGGCCTGATTTTTAATGGCCCGTGCATGTAAAACACATTTTTTTTGTTTAAGCCTTTTTATTATAGCAAATATGAAATTGGTTACAGAACAATACACCAATAACAAAAGGAATTGCTGAACAGGTAACATTGTAATACATATGATCAATTAAGATTGAGCGTGGTAACACATATGAGTAATAAAAAAACACATTTGCCATGCTTTTATACAGAGAATAGATTCCCTCATTCCCTTCCCACCCTAACCCAGCAACCGAAAACTGCTATCATAAAACAGAGGGCACGGAGAATGGAATGTACAATAAAATAAAATAAAATGAGTATAAAAGGAGTATACAGAGAGTATGTGCATCAGAGCTACATATGTGCTCGAGGGGTAAAGGTGTATTGTAATGACTTCCTTAAAGGTTCAGGATAATTGGCCACATCCGGTACAAGGGGAGGGGTACAAGAAATCCAACTAGCTAACTAGCATTTGCTCATCCAACCATTGCGTGTATGGAGCATACATTTTTTGAAAGGGACCTAAACGATCATGGTGTACCGCTGTGAGGCGTCTCAATTGATAATAAGTATGTAGTCTATGGTGGATTTTAGCAAGGCTGGGTATGTAATCTTTTTTCCAGTGGGATGCAAGTTCAGTCCTAGCTGCAATAAAAACTTGCTGTACAAATCGTTGTGCCTCTTTATTGAGCCCCTCCATTGGTAGGGTAAGACATGCCATGGTTCGGCTTTTACGGTATTCTGGAGAACTTGGGATAGCCATGCAATGATTGGAGTCCAGAATTGTGATAGTTTCGGACATTGCAACCATACATGATAATATGTGCCCACTGCCCCACAATCCCTCCAACAGCGCTCAGATAGGGAAGAAGAGAATCTGTGGAGTACAGTGGGCACATAATGCCACCTATAAAACATTTTATAACAGTTTTCCTGCAGACTGGTGGAGATAGAGCATTTATGAACAGTTAGAAATATTGAGTCCCGTCATTATCATCAAGGTCATGTGCAAAGTCAGTAGCCCACACCGTTTGTTGTCAGAACGGGCCATCTTGTTTTCCGTTGAGAAGGGCATAGATTTTGGATATTAAACCTCGCATGGGAAATACTGTTGAGCAATAGGTCTCAAATAAAGAACCAATAAGTCGCAATGTGCCAGCTCTAGTGGACCATTCAAGACAGTGGTACACCTTTGCGTATAACAAAAAGTCTACCCCTACCAATTTATAATGTGAACAAAGTTCCTCATTGGACATGATAGAGCCCTAAAGCTGCATATGTTCCAGTCGTGTAATACCTGCAGTCTTCCAACTCAAAGTGGCCTTCAAGTTTGTGAACTCGGAAATAGTGAATTAGTAAAGAGATGGGTCAGGAGGGTATTTTGTTCCTTTCCCACTAGTATGGTTTTCCATTGCAGCCATACTTTTAAGGTAGTGTCAAGGGCATAGGGTATGTGAGAAATTGGGCCCCATGTGGACTTATGTTGCCAGGGTAATGCAGAAAGTTGCATGTCACCCACTAATGCCTGTTCCAACAAAACCCATCTAGGAGCACTATTCGCCTGTGAAGTACTACTAAAGCACGTAGCTGTGCCGCACAGAAGTACCAGGTAAGGTTTGGTACACTAAGGCCTCCCCTATTTTTCGGGGGCATGTCGGGAGTGATGTGGCGTTTCAGGGGCGTCTCAGGGGGCATGGTTCTGGCCCGGGGGTGTTCCGGGGGCATGACAGCGGCCCCTGGACCAGCCCCCGGACTGGAACATGGAGCGCGGCAGCTAGCCCGGCGCGTGCAAAGTTACACCTGCTTCCAGCAGGCGTAACTTTCATGATAGAGGTAGGGGGGAAGTTTAGATAGGGCCGGGGGGTGGGTTAGGTAGGGGAAGGGAACGATTTTGGGCAGCCTTGCGCGCGCCGACCCCGGATTCGTCACCACTGCGAATGCGAACTAAGTTATAGGCTTGCTTCAGATCAAGTTTTGAGAATATCTTGGCATCTTGGAGCCGGTCGAACAGCTCTGAGATTAAATTCAGGGGATGTTGGTCTTTAATCATGATCTCATTCAGACGTCGATAGTCGATACAAGGATGTAGGGTACCGTCCTTCTTCCTCACAAAGAAAAAGCCTGTGCCAGATGGAGACTTTGAAGGTCTAATGAATCCTTTCTGTAAATTTTCCTCAATGTACTCAGACATAGCCTTATTCTCAATTGCAGAGAGTGAATAGACACGTCCTTTAGGAGGGTCAGTGTTCGGTTTCAGCCTTATGGCACAGTCATAAGATCTTTGTGGAGGAAGGATATCAGCAGCTTCTTTGGAGAACACTTCACAAAAGGATACGTATTGAGGCGGCAGTCCTGCCATCACTGGAGTTGTTGGCATGCAGAGGACAGGAGAAACCTCCTTAATTTCCATGGCAACCTTGGCTCCAGTGTGACAGTTCCAAGGTGGCCCAGTCAAATTGAGGCTGGTGCGACTGCAACCAGGGTAACCCCAGAATGATAGAGTGCATAGCCTTCTCTAACACAAAGAAGGAAATTGATTCAGTATAGAGGGCTCCGGTGCAAAGGGTTACTAGTTCAGTGCACCGAGTCACATCACCCGGCAAGGGATCTCCATGGATAGATAATAGGAGCAGTGGAACTTCCAAAGTGACGAGGGGAATCTTGAAATGTTCCACTAGGTGTCGAAGTATAAAGTTGCCTCCTGCCCCTGAATCCACCAGGGCAAGAGTTTGAACTTCAGACGGTCCGCAGATCAGGGATACTGGGAGAGAGAGCATAGGAGAAGTCATAGTAAGGCCTAAGAACAGTCCTTCCGCAGGACTTAGGCCCGTCCATTTTCCAGACGAATTGGGTATGTTGGGACTTCGTGACCAGCTTGTCCACAGTACAAACATAGGCCATGCCTCGTCCGAAGTCTTCTCTCTTTTGAAGTCATGACTGCGACCAAGTTGCATCGGTTCTTCTCCACTGGTGACAGGTATGACTGGAACTATCTGAAGTACAGGTTTAACACGAGTCTCCTTCTGAACCGGTCTGGTGCTAGGCTTGAGTTCTTTCACCTTATTACGAAGCCGGAGGTCAATTCTACTAGCCAAAGCCACTAGTTCATCCATTGAGTCCGGTGTCTCATGAGCAGCCAGCTCGTGTTTCAAGCGAGTATCCAGAACTCTGAAGAATAGGGCTTTCAGACATTTGGAATCCCAGCATAGTTCCGTAGCAAGAGTCTTAAACTCTATTGCAAAATCAGCCAGTGGTTGGTTGCCTTGCTTCAGGTCCACTAGAGTAGAACCAGCAACAGTCACTCGAGCAGGATCGTCAAAAACGGATTTAAACAAATCCAAAAATCTGTCAATATCCTACAAAATTGGATCCTTATTAGAGATGTGAATCGTGTCCTCGATCGTCTTAACGATCGATTTCGGCTGGGAGGGGGAGGGAATCATATTGTTGCCATTTGGGTGTTTAAAATATCGTGAAAATCGTTAAAATCGTGAGCCGGCACACTAAAACCCCCTAAAACACACCCCCGACCCTTTAAATTAAATCCCCCACTCCAAATGCCTTAATACTTCATCAACTTTGGGAGGGAAGTACTTACTTGCCCTAAACCAAAGGCAGGAAAACCGGCACACTAAAACCGCCTAAAACCCACCCCCGATCCTTTAAATTAAATCCCCCACCCTCCCGAACCCCCCCCCCCAAATGCCTTAAATTACCTGGGGGTCCAGCGGCGGTCCGGAACGGGCTCCTGCAATTGAATTGTGTTGTCTTCAGCCGGCGCCATTTTGCAAAATGGCGGCCGCAAAATGGCGGCGGCCATAGACCAACACGATACGACTGCAGGAGGTCGTTCCGGACCCCCGCTGGACTTTTGGCAAGTCTTGTGGGGGTCAGGAGGCCCCCCCAAGCTGGCCAAAAGTCCCTGGGGGTCCAGCGGGGGTCCGGGAGCGATCTCCTGCCGCGAATCGTTTTCCGTACGGAAAATGGCGCCGGCAGGAGATCGACTGCAGGAGGTCGTTCAGCGGCGGTCCGGAAACCCCCGCTGTACGACAGTTATCCATGAGCAGTTGTCCTCATGGATAATTTTCAATGGGAAATTACACTCAGACTTTGGCTTTGAAAATGTGTCCAAAACCTCTGGGTACAAAGTGCATATGGATTTGCTCCCAGGCACAACATTTTGAAAATTGACACCCTCTCCCCCAAGGGATATCTTAAAATTTACTGACCTTGACAGATAAATTTACTCATCGGGGGGGCGGATTTTAAACCCCCTGCTCGAGTAAATCCGGCCGGATTTACGCGAGCAGGGCCCTCCCGCGCCGGCGCGCCTATTTTGCATAGGCCGCCGGTGCGCGCAGAGCCCCGGGACTCGTGTAAGTCCCGGGGTTTCTGAAAAGGGGCATGTCGGGGGCATGTCGGGGTCGTCGCCGGGTGACACCGCGTTTGGGGGGCATGGCACGGCATTTGGGGGGCGGGCCCGGGGGGTGTGGTGCCGGCCGGGGGCGTTCCGGGGGCATGGCCACACCCTCCGGAATAGCCCCCGGGTCGGGTCTCGGCGCGCCAGCAGCCCGCTGGCGCGCGCGGATTTACGTCTGCCTCCTGCAGGTGTAAATCCATGGATAAAGGTGGGGGGGGGGGCTTTAGATAGGGCCGGGGGGGGTGGGTTAGGTAGGGGAAGGGAGGGGAAGGTGAGGGGCGGGCGAAAGTAAGTTCCCTCCGAGGCCGCTCCGATTTCGGAGCGGCCTCGGCGGGAACGGAGTCAGGCTGCGCGGCTCGGCGCGCGCAGGCTGCCCAAAATCGGCAGCCTTGCGTGTGCCGATCCTGGATTTTATAAGATACGCGCGGCTATGCGCGTATCTGCTAAAATCCAGCGTACTTTTGTTTGCGCCTGGTGCGCAAACAAAAGTATGCGAACGAGCAATTTTTTTAAATCTACCCGTGGGAGTCCTACCATAAGGATAAGCATTCCCATAGGCATGATTTGGGCAGGATCATGAACTAGTGCGCTGGTATTATATTTTCAAATACTTCTATGCTATATCCCGGTCATATCTAGAGAAGGAGTGCATTTTGTTGTTTCATATCATTCATGATTTTGTTTTATTTTTATTTTGTTACAGTGCATGTTAAATCATTTTAGTGTGCTAGTGCATTCTAAAATACAAAACTAAAGATGATTTTTTTCTGCCACGGTTTTAATAAGGGACAGGAATTGGGATTTGAGGAGCCTGGAGAGGTCCGGACTGGACCCGGCTCAGCCCTGCCAGGTAATCCTTGGCCCCCAGAGTTATCTGCAGGGTGGGATGTGGGCTACAGGCCATCAAGGAGGCTCTTTCCTTTTTTGCTGTTCAAAAAATGAAAATACCTGTAAACCTTAGGATTCTTCATGCGAGGCCGTTTCCATTCATTCCAGATGGAAAGACTAAAAATGCTATGGTTTTTTTTGAGTAGATGTGTAATTCATTTAAAATTAATTTGCATTCCTAGTATGTATTCCAACCTTTTTTGGACTTGAAATCATTTATAAATGCAAAACCCTTACAATAAATGGACAAATAAAAAAAAAAAATCTTCTGAAATTTTATAATGAAAATTTGAATGGGAGATGGGAAAGCTCAGTAAGATGCAGAAATGATGTTTACAAGCCTCAACTCCTGTGTTTTTATTCATTTTGCAATCTCCCTCAAAAAATCTGAGCCATTGGCTCTCCTCCCCTTCTATAACTCTGCATGTCCCTGCCCACGAATTGTGCTGTAAACTGTCTCACCTCTCAAGAGGCGAGACAGTTCTGCCCAAGAAGGTGAGTTTGAAAACATAGTCTTCACGTGCACTGTAACTTTAACTCTTTCCCCTCTGGCCTTTGCGTCACTTCTGTAAATAGTATTACTCTTGCAAAATCATATTTATAAGCCTTGTATTTTTATAAATAAGTTCTGAATCGTTCCTATTTTACCTAATCTGTATTATCTAATGTTCTTTGTTACAATGTAAAAGCACATGTTGCTGATTTCTGTTTGAATGTGAACTGATGAGATGTTCCCAACGTTCATCGGTATATAAAAACTGCCAAATAAAATAAATAAAATAAATAAACTCTGCTCTTGCAGGGGAACACAGAAAAATTGAAAGGACATTGGATGATACATTTGTTATGTATGTATGCATTTATTTATTTATTTATTTTATACCACTTATATTGGACAAACTGTGCTACGTGGTTTACAACAAAAGCAAAAGACAGGTAAATATTAAAACAATCAAAATACAAAGCATACAGTAAAACAATATCATACATTAATCATAACAACACTGGATTTTAGGTAAAAGCCAGTTGAAAGAAATGGGCTTGATATAAAACTATCTGCTGCTTTTGATGACTTTGATGAACCAAATTACTGAGTAGTTTTCAACATTGTTAGCAAAAGTATGAATAGAGCTATTGTATCATGAAAAATATATTATTCCTTCAACTACAAAGTTTAATTTATTTCTTTATATTCTAACAGATTATGAATACTGTAACACTGGAGAAAGAGAATAAGACATCAGCCAGAGGATTCATTATTCTGGGCTTTAATAAACATTCTTATGAGGAAATCTTAATTTATGTTATAGTTTTTCCAGCCTTCTTTATCTCTATTCTGGGAAACCTTGGGTTTTTAACCTTAATGTGGTCTGACCATCATCTCCACAAACCGATGTACTTCTTCCTCAGTAACCTGTCCTTCATCGATATCTGTAACAACACAGTCACTCTCTCAACATTGCTGCAAAGTCTCTTTCAAGGGAAAACATTAATTTCCTTCCCTCTATGTATGACACAGCTTTACTGTTTCCTAATTTTAACAGGTACTGAATTCCACCTTCTCACCGCCATGGCCTATGATCGCTATGTGGCAATCTGCCACCCCTTGAGATACCCACTGATGATGAATAAAAGGATCTGCATCATACTGGTGGCTGCTTCATGGCTAGGTGGCTGTCTGGGTGAAGCTCCTGTTGAAATTTTCATATCTCAGTTCTCCTTTTGTGGCTCCAATGAGATTAACCATTTCTTCTGTGACGTCAATGCACTGCTAAAACTATCCTGCAGTGATACACACAACTATGAAATATTTGTACTTCTTGAAGGATTATTTCTGACTCTCATCCTATTTCTTCTAACTCTATCTTCCTACATCTTTATCATTGTAGCCATCCTGAAAATCCATCATTCTGATGGGCGAAGCAAGACCTTCTCCACCTGCTCCTCCCACCTCACAGTGGTTCTTCTATTCTATGGGACTGTTATGTGCGTCTACATGAGGCCAATTTCAAAGCAATCTCCAAAGCAAGACAAAATGTTTGCCCTCCTGTACACAGTTGTCATCCCCATGATAAATCCCCTGATTTATAGTTTGAGAAATCAAGAAGTTAAAAATGCCCTCAGAAAAATCATCAATAGAAAATAATATGAGAGGGAAACCCTCTCTGTTTTCCATCTGAAATGCCATCAGGAATTAACACCCAGATGGTTTATGTTTGTACTGACAGTTATATGGTGTATACAGAAACAAGGAAAGCTCAAAACAGTTAATAAAATCCTAGCTTTAATTTATTTTTGATGTTTTTCTTTTTTTTTTTTCTTAATAATGTGTCATGAGGAAATAGACCTCTGCTCCATCTGCCTTATGTTATCCAAACCAAAAGAAATAACTGGTTCATATTCATGCAGTATAGGGGTGTGCATTCGTTTTGAACGGATTTGCAATCTGCAACTTATTTTTTTCAAACTGAAAAAAAAGGGGTGATGCGCAACGCATCGCGACTTCCAACATATTCAACATATTTCTGTTGAATACGTTGAACCGCGAGGCGCGCGCTTTTCCTCGCCACCATTAGCTGCGAGCTCGGAGCCCCGGATTACAACAAAATGGCGGCGCCCCTGCAGTAACCATGCCATCCTGTCTGACCCTTTCCTGTGAGTCGCAGTGACTCACAGGAAAGGGTCGGACAGGTCGGCATGGATACCGGTACGCAGCCTACCCGTGTTCACGTTTTCAGAGCAGCACTGAATGCAGCGAATCGCGCTGTCATTCAGTGCTCTCTGAGGATTTTACTGACGAGCTAGCAGTATATAAAGAGCAGCATGAGGAGCCACGCACTTATTTCCAGCGATTCTGTGGGGAGGTGCGCTGGGTGGCAGGCAGGCAGGCAGGCAGAAGCAGAAGCAGAAGCAGAACTAGAACTAGAACTGATAGAGAACACAGAACAGATACTAGGCTAAGCTTAGGCTAGCAAAGGAAAGAAAAATATTCCTTGTCTTGCTTTAGTGCCAGGGGTCAGCTACAGTCACTAGTATTCCTGTTTCTTTCAAGCAGTCTAGTGGTCTAGTCAGCTAGCACTGACCACTATTTACCATTGAGTGTGTTGGACTGGCTTGGAGAGAGATATTAATATTTTCAATGTCATCCATGTTTCTGGAGTGACAAAAATTCCTGCTTTATTAAATTCCAATTACTTAGTCTGTCAGTGCAGTGGGCATTTTTAACAGACTGAACATTGTACTTGAGTGGGTCTGTTTATTTGGGCATTTCAAACAGACTGAACATTGTCCTTGAGTGGGTCTGTTCATTTGGGCATTTTAAACAGACTGAACATTGTCCTTGAGTGGGTCTGTTCATTTGGGCATTTTAAACAGACTGAACATTGTTCTTGAGTGGGTCTGTGCTGGGAAGTGCCTGGGCCGGAGTACTCAGCCTCTTTTCTGCTTACAAGCAAGCTAGTTCTGTGTGCACTGCACACACACACATGAGTGCACTGCCAGGCAGGCAGTGAGACAGTGGGCAGTGGGCATTTTAAACAGACTGAACATTGTTCTTGAGTGGGTCTGTTCATCTGGGCATTTTAAATAGACTGAACATTGTTCTTGAGTGGGTCTGTCCATCTGGGCATTTTAAACAGACTGAACATTGTTCTTGAGTGGGTCTGTTCATCTGGGCATTTTAAACAGACTGAACATTGTTCTTCAGTGGGTCTGTGCTGGGAAGAGCCCGGGCCGGAGTACTCAGCCTCTTTTCTGCTTACAAGCAAGCTAGTTCTGTGTGCACTGCACACACACATGAGTGCACTGCCAGGCAGGCAGTGAGACAGTGGGCAGTGGGCATTTGTAACAGACTGAACATTATTATTGTGGGACAGTGGGCAGTGTTACCACTCAGTGACATAAAATCCATAATGTCAGGGAAAGAGAGATGCAGGCGACTTATTGGGACTGGCAGCGGAGGCACCGCAAAAGACACTAGTGCAAAACCACCAGTACAGCTAAAAAGGCAACTGTCGCAATCTAAACTCTTTGTAGGGGATGGCAGTTCCATGGCAAAAAAACCGAAATCGGACCATGGTACTTTGCCATCGCCACCACTTGTTTCTGGCCCTGTAGTTTTGGAGGAGAGGGAAGGGGAGGCAGAGTCATGCCCAACAAAATTTAGACACCCAAGAGCATCAGGGGGACAGATGTCTCGACTAAGACTTAGCGGTCACAAGGTAGCGCTGGCACTGTTAGCTTCTGATTCAGAAGAAGAATCTTCTTGGGTGGGATTCTCATCAGAAACGGAAGAAGTAATAGCTGACGAATCTTCGGTAGAATCAGTTAGTCATGTCTTAGCCTCCACCTCCAGAATTGTGCAGCAGGGGCCCAGGAGAGATTACAGTGATATCGAAGAGGAGGAAGAGCTGTCAGAAGGGAGAGAGCGGGTGATGGGTGCCCCCTTGGCATTGCTTCTCAGGGTGCACCCACTACTAGTACCTCAACTCCAGTGCCAGCATCCACCCAAAGTTGTCACAGAGAGGAGGATCACAAAAGAAATCTCCAATCTGGAAACATTTTAAAGTGACAGAAGACCCGCGTTATGCTCGGTGTAATTACTGTGCCAGGGATATTAGCAGAGGCAAGCAAATGGGACATCTATCAAATTTTGGAATGAACCATCATATGAAGAGGCAACACCCAACAAGATTACTGCCATCTGGGGATGGTGGCAGTTTCAGTCGGGGGACCCCTTTCAAGCAGTGTGCAGTGGTAGGAAAGCAGCAGAGTCAGCCCATGCCCTCATACCCTTCTAGCAGTCAGGCGGCAGGCCAGCAACCCACTGACATGTGGCAGAAGCGACAATCCACCATGGAGGAAATTTGGTGGAGTGCGGTAATGCTATCCCGGGGTAGGAGGCAGGCAGCCTCAAAAGTTGTAACCATGAGCATTGGGGAAATGATTGCCCTTGATGACCAGCCCTTGCAGCTAGTGCAGAATGTGGGTTTCAAGCGTTTCTTGAAGGTTGTACTTCCAAATTACAAAATCCCGTGCAGAACCACATTTAGTAGAAAGGTCATCCCCAGCCTGTACAAGCAGTGTCGCAGTCGCTTGCAAGCACTGCTAGGTAAGGCAGACGGAAGAGTGCATTTCACCTGCGATATCTGGACCACCATGAATGCTGCACACTCTTACCTCTCTCTGACAGCACACTGGTGGGACATGGCAGAGGCAGGGGCAGCCAGCAGCTCTATTACTGAAGAAGTGTCAGGGTAGAGGTGGGCTTTACTGCACACCCACCTGACGGACCAGGCCCATACCTCTGCCAATATTCTAGCATGCATCAGAAAGATGCAGGAGGGCTGGCAACTACACCAGCGAGAAAGGAAAATGCTGGCAGGGTTTTTTGTCACAGACAAAGGTGCAAACATGGTTAAGGCAATAAGCGATGGGCGGTTTAAGAACATCCGATGTTTTGCACACACTCTGCATCTGGTAGTGAAGTCAGCTCTGGGCTTGGAGTCCAAGGACAAGGAGAATGAATACCTGCATAGGTTAATACAGAAGTGCAGGAACATAGCAGCATACTTCCACCGTAGTGTCAAGGCGGGGCAGGTTCTCCGACAAAAACAGACTGATTTGGATATGCCTCAGAAGCATCTCATTCAAGACATTGCCACCCGGTGGAATTCCACCTTTATGATGCTGGAGAGGTTACTGGAGCTGCAGACACCCCTTCATGAACTTTCTGGTACAATAAACATAGGTGTGCAGAATCCCCTAGGGCATCACGATTGGTTAGTCATGAGTCAGCTGGTAAAAATCCTGCAGCCCTTCAAGGATGTCACAGAGGAGCTGAGTTCCAGAAGTGCCACCTTGGCTGACATCATCCCTATAGTTAAATTCCTGGATGACCATTTGGAGGCCTTTAAACGGCAAGAGGGAATGACTGCTGAGGTGCTGCAGTGTGTGGATGTTTTGCAGCAGCAGGTGAAAGACAGATTACAGCCTTTAACAGAGGACAGCACATACATGCTCTCCTCTGTCTGTGATCCCCTTGTGAAAGGTAAACTCGCCCTACAGACCAATTGTCTGTCATTTGTGAAGGAGCAGCTGTAGCTAAGGTCCGTGAAGAGGAGCGCCATAGGCGGAGACAGAGTAGGCTTGAAGCAGAGGTGGAAACAGCAGGCACGTCACAAAGTTGTGCTGCTAGCCCAGGCAGCTGTAGCTCTGTGTCAGTGACAGAAAGTACCTCCTCCTCCACGTCAGAACACCCAAGGCATGTTGGCCATAAAGATTCATCAGTTGTGCAACGGGCGAGAGAGAAAGCAGCTGGATTGAGTGACTCTGAGCCCTCCCAAGCATAGGAGGAGACAGCAGCACAGCTGTCAGAGACACGGTATCTCTCAGAGCCGATAGAGAACATGCAGACAGATCCACTGGCATATTGGGCACACAAGTCCACTGTCTGGCCACACCTAGCCAAAGTGGCTGAACGATATCTGTCATGTCCACCAACCAGTGTGCCCAGTGAACGTGTCTTTTCAATGACAGGGGATATCATGAGCCCTCACCGCTCAAGGCTGGCACCAGAGTTGATGGAAATGCTTGTGTTTTTGAAAGTAAACCTGCCTTTGCTTGGCTTTCCAAATTTTCCCTGTGAATGGCAAGATGAATAAAAGCTATTCCAAGCCTTGCAGCAGCTCCAATTGCCTCCTATGCTCAAGATAAAGTAAGCACTGCAGCACATGTTCCTGACATGAATCGCTGTGCTTGACTGTCTACTGTGCAGGCCTTGTGTTACTACCACTGTTTGACCTCGATAGCTGTGCCTGTTCATCCAAGCCTTGTGTTCCTTTTATTTATTTATTTATTTATTCATTATTTTTTATTTTCATTTACATGAATCATATATAATACAATATTGTATTGCAACATAAATTCCAAACAAGTATATCTATATTACTTAACATTTAGATTTTTCATCGTAATTAACAATCTTTAAGTACTGTTGGAATAAAGAATAAAAATGTCCTTCTCATTTAGAATAAGAAAACAAAAAGTATTAGTACAAAGCCCATTAGCACAAAAAAGAGAAGAATTTATATATGACAAATAATATTTTAAGTAACCATCAACGACAACAATTATACAATTCCGATCCCTGTACTAAGGATCCACCAGGGAAGAGGTTACAGGTGTTCGAGACTCAACAAATTGGCTTAAATGTACTACCTCAGTGAAAACAAAGGAATCTGTACCCCTTTTTAAAATACAACGGCATGGATATTTTAACATAAAGGTAAAACCTAATGTCAAAACTCTTTGTCTTAATTCAAGAAATTGCAGTCTTTTAAGACAGGTCACAGGTGAAAGGTCCGGAAACATTTTAACATTTTGTCCTAGATATGCTATAGGATATTTTTGAAAGTAATTTCTCATTAAGTTATTTATATCAGCCGTAGATATTAGTGAAACAATTAACGTTTCTCTTTCGAGCACTTGAACTGCTGAATTTTCCAGAAAGCTGGTTTAATTAGCTGGAATAGAAACTGCCACAGCCGGAGTTCTTTTTTTTTTGGAAATAACAAGAATTAACGGAAACCATATTATTTTCTGAGAAACCTAGAACTTCGGTTAGAAATATTTTAAAGGAAACATAAGGAATTTCCCCTGCTATTCTTGGAAAATTCATTACACGACACGTACATTTAATTGTCTAGTATTATTTTCAATTGCTTCTAACCTTTTAGAACATAATGACTGATCTTTCAACAAAGCTATATTCACTGCCTGCAAAGATTTAATATTTCCTTCCGCTAGATCTATTCTAGTATCTATATCATTCACTTGCTGTTGTATTCCCATATATTGCTGAGATAAATTAGTAGAAACCATATCTATCTTTTTTTCCAACCTGTTGACAGTCACAGTTAACCCGCTTACCAAGTCCCACAGTGCTCTCAGTGTTACCGTATCCGGTGTGATTATTTTTTGCCTTATATCCTCAAGTTGTTCTGAATGAGGAGTCTCTTGTTGTTCTCTGGCAGATGTTACTGCTATTAATGATTTCTCCTCTTCCTCAAGGTCCTCCATGGAGAGTAGCTCCCTCGATAGCAGCTGATTGACCAACCCCTTTAGTAGGAATCACTGCTGCACCTACATTTACGGATCTTTGGGCTGGAGGAGGACGTAGTACAGGGCTGAGGGAAGCCTCATCTCGTGGAGCCTCTCGTTCTTCTACCAAGGGGCTTTCAATAGGGTCACTGGCACCCTCATTTTCTAATTGTTTCATAAACCGGTCTATTTCTAAGTGTAATAGAGGAGGTAGAAAGTCTGTGGGAAAAACCCTCCCCTTTCCTTTTAGCAGGCATTACAAATTTTAACAGGATAACAAAAAGGCAGAAAATAGAGGGTTTACCGTTGCTGTCCTTGTGCCACGGGCTCAGTAGTAGGATTACGGTTGTTCACCTCCTGTCCAGCCTAATCCAGACTAAGCCGGACCAAGCCGTGCGCACCCCTTAAGCGCGCACGGCTTTGGCGGCGCCGGCGTTGACGAGGCGCCGCTACTCTGAAGATTTGATTTCGGTCCGGCTCCTCCCCTCTCGGGTGCTTTGGTGGTGTTCCGGGCTGCAATAGGGGGGCTCTGAACGCTGGTATCCCAGGCGTCTCGGTTCGCTGCGAAGATTTTATTTCGGTCAGGCTCCTCCCCTCTCGTGTGCTTTGGTGGTGTTCCGGGCTGCAACAGGGGGGCTCTGAACGCCGGTCTCCCCTAAGCCTTGTATTCCTAAAAGTGTTTGACCTCGATTGCTGTGCCTGTTCATCCAGGCCTTGTGTTCCTAGGTGGGATTGACCGCTGTGACTGTTCATCCAGGCCTTGTGTTCTTAAAAGTCTTTGACCTCGATAGCTGTGCCTGTTCATCCAGGCCTTGTGTCCCTAGGTGGGATTAACCTCTGTCCTCGACTGCTGTGCCTGTTCTTCCAGGCCTTGTGTTCCTAAAAGTGTTATACCTCTATTGCTTCGCCTGTTCATCCAGGCCTTGTGTCCCTAGGTGAGATTGACCGCTGTCCTTGACTGCTGTGCCTGTTCATCCAGGCCTTGTGTTCCTCTGGGGATAGGGAAATACCTACAGTACCTGAGTGTAATCAAGTATAAAGTGCTGGAAATGTTTTAAAATAAGAATATAAATACATTAAAAAAAAATACTATCTGTGTTCATCCAGGCCTTGTGTCCCTAGGTGGGATTGACCGCTGTGCCTGTTCATCCAGGCCTTGTGTTCCTAAAAGTCTTTGACCTCGATAGCTGTGCCTGTTCATCCAGGCCTTGTGTCCCTAGGTGGGATTGACCTCTGTCCTCGACTGCTGTGCCTGTTCATCCAAGCCTTGTGTTCCTACTGGTGTTTGACCTCCATTGCTGCACCTGTTCATCCAGGCCTTGTGTCCCTAGGTGGGATTGACCTCTGTCCTCGACTGCTGTGCCTGTTCATCCAGGCTTTGTGTTCCTAAAAGTGTTATACCTCGATTGCTTCGCCTGTTCATCCAGGCCTTGTGTCCCTAGGTGGGATTGACCGCTGTCCTCGACTGCTGTGCCTGTTCATCCAGGCCTTGTGTTCCTCTGAGGATAGGGAAATACCTACAGTACCTGAGTGTAATCAAGTATGAAGTGCTGGAAACGTTTTAAAATAAGAATATAAATACATTAAAAAAAAAAAATTACTATCCGTGTTCATCCAGGCCTTGTGTCCCTAGGTGGGATTGACCGCTGTGCCTGTTCATCCAGGCCTTGTGTTCCTAAAAGTCTTTGACCTTGATAGCTGTGCCTGTTCATCCAGGCCTTGTGTCCCTAGGTGGGATTGACCTCTGTCCTCGACTGCTGTGCCTGTTCATCCAGGCCTTGTGTTCCTACTGGTGTTTGACCTCCATTGCTGCGCCTGTTCATCCAGGCCTTGTGTCCCTAGGTGGGATTGACCTCTGTCCTTGACTGCTGTGCCTGTTCATCCAGGCCTTGTGTTCCTACTGGTGTTTGACCTCCATTGCTGCGCCTGTTCATCCAGGCCTTGTGTCCCTAGGTGAGATTGACCTCTGTCCTCGACTGCTGTGCCTGTTCATCCAGGCCTTGTGTTCCTAAAAGTGTTATACCTCGATTGCTTCGCCTGTTCATCCAGGCCTTGTGTCCCTAGGTGGGATTGACCGCTGTCCTCGACTGCTGTGCCTGTTCATCCAGGCCTTGTGTTCCTCTGGGGATAGGGAAATACCTACAGTACCTGAGTGTAATCAAGTATGAAGTGCTGGAAACGTTTTAAAATAAGAATATAAATACATTAAAAAAAAAATAAATTACTATCCGTGTTCATCCAGGCCTTGTGTCCCTAGGTGGGATTGACCGCTGTGCCTGTTCATCCAGGCCTTGTGTTCCTAAAAGTCTTTGACCTCGATAGTTGTGCCTGTTCATCCAGGCCTTGTGTCCCTAGGTGGGATTGACCTCTGTCCTCGACTGCTGTGCCTGTTCATCCAGGCCTTGTGTTCCTACTGGTGTTTGACCTCTATTGCTGCGCCTGTTCATCCAGGCCTTGTGTCCCTAGGTGGGATTGACCTCTGTCCTTGACTGCTGTGCCTGTTCATCCAGGCCTTGTGTTCCTACTGGTGTTTGACCTCCATTGCTGCGCCTGTTCATCCAGGCCTTGTGTCCCTAGGTGAGATTGACCTCTGTCCTCGACTGCTGTGCCTGTTCATCCAGGCCTTAATGGTTTAATGGTTTAATGGTTTATTAAATTTTATATACCGACACATTGGCCAGGCCTTCACATCGGTTTACTGAGTATAAATAAATCAGAAATACAATACAATTCATAAATAGTAACAGCTAAAAACTATATAAAGTAAAAGAATAAATTAGCTGTTAAGAAAGATAAAAATAGTAAAAATACACAATTAGACATAGTTATAAAAGCATAGAAATAAAACATTAAAATTAAATAGCGTACTGATAACAAAAATGGTGGCTCCTCAAAGTGGTTTGCAGATAAAACATGCTTATACTATGTTGCTGATTTCTAACAGTGCTGGTTAACTGATTCATACTCTTCGAATGCACATTTGAACAGCCAGATCTTTAGTTCGGCTTTAAATTGCTTCTTTTCGATGGTAAGTCTCAATGAAGTAGGTAAAGAATTCCAGATTTTTGTTCCTGCGATGGATATAACGCGCTCCCTTACATGGGATAATCTAGCTGACTTAATGGTAGGGATTGAGAGAAGTCCTTTGTCTGCCAATCGCAAGTCTCTTTGGGGTACGTGAAGACGTATTGATGTGTTCAGCCATTCAGTATGTTCGCCATAAATAACATTGTGGATTATGCATGCCGCTTTATATTGGATTCGGTATTGCACTGGGAGCCAATGCAGTTTAATCAATGTTGGTGTAATATGGTCGCACTTTCTCTGACCAGTTAAAATCCGTGCTGCAGCATTCTGCAGGACTTGCAAGGGGCGGATGCTGGATTGTGGCAATCCAAGAAGCAAAGCATTGCAATAGTCAAGATTTGCAAATATAAGACACTGTAAGACAGATCTAAAATCGGTAAATTCTAAAAACGGCTTTAATCTTCGTAGCGTAAGTAGTTTAAAATAACCGTCTCTCAACTTTAAAGAAATATGTTTTTTAAAAGAAAATTCAGTATCAATGATGATGCCTAAATTGCGAGTATTAAAGCAAGGATTTATCTTTACAGTGTCAGTAAAAGACAACGACGGAATGCTAGTAAGGTGGCATTTACGTTCAAGAAATACTATTTCCGTTTTGTTAGCATTTAAAATTAGGTGTAAGTGATGGAGCAATTTTTTTAAAGATGACATATATATTTTAATTAAAGCTAACGTTTCTTCGATAGACGTTTCTATAGGTACTAAAAATTGGATGTCATCTGCATACACATAAAATTTTAATCCCAGACCATTTAAAAAATGACAAATTGGTAAAAACATAAATATTAAAAAGTGTGGCAGACAACGTAGATCCCTGTGGAACACCCGTAGCTAAAATCACCTTTTCTGATAAGATATTATTTATTTTTATTTGATATGAGCGGTTAATAAAAAAAGAAGAAAACCATTTAAAAACAGTACCGTTTATCCCAATCTCAGTTAGTCGTTTCAATAAGATAGTATGATCAACGGTGTCAAATGCAGACAAGTCTAACAAGACGAAAAAGTAGCTTTTTCCAGTATCAAAGCCTCTTAAAACCGTGTCCATAAGAGCAATAAGCAAAGTTTCAGTGTTAAAATTTTTTCGAAACCCAAATTGATTGGGGAACAGAATATTATTAGATTCTAAGTAAGTATCAAGTTGTTTTTGAGAAACCTTTTCTAAAATTTTTGCTAAACATGATAAATTTGAGATAGGTCTATAGTTAATTAATTGTTTACTATCTAGTGTCGGTTTTTTAATATAAGTTTAACTATTGCATTTTTTAGTTTGTCAGGAACATAGCCTTCATTTAGCGAAGCATTAACATTGGTAGTAATAGCCGGTGCTGTAATTTCAGTAACTGATTTAAGGTAGGAGACTTGGATAGGGTCCAATGGATGTTTAGCATCCATTGGACCCTACTGTGTTCCTACCGTGTCCCTACTGTGTTCCTACTGGTGTTTGACCTCGATTGCTGCCCCTGTTCATCCAGGTGTTCCTACCACTGTTTGACCTCGATTGCTGCGCCTGTTCATCCAGGCCTTGTGTTCCTAAAAGTGTTTGACCTCGATTGCTGTGCCTGTTCATCCAGGCCTTGTGTTCCTACTGGTGTTTGACCTCGATTGCTGTGCCTGTTCATCCAGACCTTGTGTTCCTAAAAGTGTTTGACCTCGATTCTGTAAAGCAATTTCTGTGTAAAGCAATTTCTGATCTTGCTGCAATAAAAACTTGAAAAGTAAATTGTTGTTGTGCTTTTGTAATGCCTACAAGAGGCGAACCTAGCAAAGCATTCCAGGGGCGCACTTCAAGAGTTGTAGACAAAACATGAGAAAGCCAGTCCCTTATTAAAATCCAGAACTGGTCCACTACAGGGCATTCCCACCATATATGGTAATATGTGCCAACATGACCACAACCCCGCCAGCATCCCGCTGGGTGAGAAGATCTAAATTTATGCAAAGTCACAGGAGCATAATGCCATCTGTGCAGCATTTTGTAGCAATTTTCTTGCAAACCGGTAGATATAGAACACTTATGTGTCCATGAATAAATGATATCCCAGTCCTTGTCCTCTAATTGTGTTTGACAATCCAGTTCCAAGGACACTCTGTGCCTGGGATTGTCAGGTGGTTTACTAGTGAGGTGCGTAAATTTTGGATATGGTTTCCCAAATTACTGCGGCATGTTGATGACAATAATTTTCAAATAGCGTACCTGTCAGGCGGAGAATCCCTTTGCGCAGCCCTCTGTGTACAAAAAGGAATAACTGAGCGTAAAGCAAGAAATCAACGCTGGCCAAAGAATACTGTGTGCACTGTGCACATTTGGCTACTGGTGGTCATAAGGGTGCCCTGTTGTAAAACATGGTCTATTCTGGTTATGCCCGACTGCATCCACTGTCTCAAATTCCTCGACATATCAGATGTAGAGTATACCATGTTAGTAGACAGGTGAGTCAACAAAGAGTATGGCGCCGTGCCCACTGGAGTATCTCACCATTGTTGCCAACTTGCCATGCCCTAAAGGTGGTGTGTAAAGCGTAAGAAAAGTATTGAGTGGGACCCTAGAATGACCTAGGCTGCCAAGGCAAAGCTGACATGGGAAATGTGCCCAGCAACGATTGCTCCAGTCGTACCCATTGCGGTATGTCCTGGGAGCGGTGTAACACAACAAATGCTCGTAATTGAGCTGCACCAAAATACCAAAGTAAATTGGGAAGATTCAACCCACCCTTAATCTTTGGTTGATACAACGTGCATCTGGCAATCCGAGGGGGATGTTTACACCAAATGAAGCTGCATACAATTTGTTGCCATTTTTTAAGCAGGGTGGTGGGCAAAAATATAGGTATTGTAGTGAAGAAGTAAAGAAAGCGAGGTAGGACATTCATTTTAATGATGGCCAGTCGACCCAACCAGGAATGGTGCTGTTGATGCCACTTATTTAGCTCAGCTTGTATAGAACACAGGAGGGGATCATAATTCAGGGCAAAGAGCTGCTTTGTGTGGGAACCGAGTCGCACCCCCAGATATTTCAAGGAAGTTGTTGCCCACTTGAAAGGAAATTGCCGAATGAGGATATGTGTCCATAGGTGGGATTGACCTCTGTGCTCGACTGCTGTGCCTGTTCATCCAGGCCTTGTGTTCCTAAAAGAGTTTGACCTCGACTGCTGTGCCTGTTCATCCAGGCCTTGTGTCCCTAGGTGGGATTGACCTCTGTCCTCGACTGCTGTGCCTGTTCATCCAGGCCTTGTGTTCCTCTGGGGATAGGGAAATACCTACAGTACCTGAGTGTAATCAAGTACGAAGTGCTGGAAATGTTTTAAAATAAGAATATAAATAAATTCAAAACAAAAAAATTACTATCCGTGTTCATCCAGGCCTTGTGTCCCTAGGTGGGATTAACCGCTGTGCCTGTTCATCCAGGCCTTGTGTTCCTAAAAGTGTTTGACCTCGATAGCTGTGCCTGTTCATCCAGGCCTTGTGTTCCTAGAAGTGTTTGACCTCTACGGTACAAAGTCAACATAGGTTGATATTGCAGATTTTGACTTGAGTAGCAGTATTCTTATTTCTGAGAGATCTTCCATTTCCTTTGTCATCAGCTGAAGTGCGTAAGTACAGTTGGAATTCACTAGACGCCAAATGAATTCACTAGTCGCCAACGATATTCACTGGACGCCAATATAAACACCGGGTACACCCAACTCTAGGGGTTGACCCGTTCCAGGGAGTTCTATCCTGCAAAAAGGAAAGGGAACGCTCTCCTGGGCCAGCCTGTCTTTCCCCTATCAAAACCACAGGGACCAGACCAGACTATCTCCACTCTGCCAGCTTGTCTTGCCCCTATCAGCTTTCTGCCACTCTGCTTTGCTGCCATACACCAGATGACTCACTTAACTCCTTGTGGTGTTCTTGCCACTCTCATGGTTCCTCAGTGTGTTGGTGCTAGTCTATCTGCTTGCTATGTTCCCCCTTCATTGTGCTGTTGGATGTCAATGCCACTTGTCTTGCCACTTTGCCTGTGGTGCTGCCTTTGATGGTTCATGCATCTGCTATCGGTGCTCTGTTTTGAAGCTGTGGTGTGTTTTTGACATTCTCACTGCTGCTTTGTGCCTCTGTTAAAGCACTCTTGCCACTTCTGGTACCCGTTTGCACCTTTCCAGTGCCTTAGGCTTTTCATGCCACTTAGGTGCCACTTTGCCACAGTCTAAGTACCTTGGAGCTCTTTTGTTGTTGTGATGATTGCTCATCAGAAGTTTCATGAAAATTGATAAGAAAACCCCAATTCTGCAGCCAAAAATAGGCTGGAAATCCTTCCCCCATTGACTTTAATGGGAACCGGGAAACGTATGGAAAGATCGTCAACTTATGGAATTCTCCAACGTCCATATTGAACGGAATCGACCCTCAACGAAAACGTATCAACGATTCAACGAAAACTTTTTGTCTGCACATCCCTAATGCAGTATATGATTGCAAGTATTAGGAGAGATAGTGGAAGAGGGCTTCCTTCTCTAGGTCTCTCCCATGTCTCCTTTCACCCAACCTCCTGAAGTTCTTTTACTCACCTCCATTGCTTCCATGACTTGCAGTCCTTTCACGTTCATCCCCTCACCCCCATGAGCTGCCAACACCTTACTCACTTCCCTTCCCTCAGTCGCTGTAGACCTCTCGTTCACATGAACACAGAACTGATAGAGGGCAGCTGGATATATGAGAAAGGAAAGAGAGTGCTTAAGGGTTTGAGAGGTCATGATAGGAGCCCGAGAGATGGGAAGAGATGAGGCATGGCACCATATATATATATTTAAAAAAAAACATACATTAAAGCACCAGAACCTCAGGGTTTATGAGGTAAGAAGGTGGCACTGTGGGTTAATCTGGAAAGTGGGAATGGATCAGCTGTTTATATTGGTGTAGTATCCATCCCTACAACACAGACATAAAAAAATGGACAGAGATTTAACAGAGAATATTCACATCTGTGACGGTGACCTGCTTGAGATCAAGGAGAGTTGAGGGACTTTTTTTAGGAGTGGAGGATTGCTATGGGCCAAAGCTCTGGGTCTAGAAAATGGGACATTCATCATTTGTGCCCTTAGCCCATCTCTTGACTGTGTCATCAGTGACTCTGCCCACCAAGACCCATTGGGAGGGTTTATTTCAGTCACTATACTGCCACCATGGCACACTGAAGGGGTGTGCGTAAGAGGGAAGCCCCTTTCTGAGCCCCTTGGTGATAATATGGGGAAAATTGGTGCTTTTTAAAAGATTTTTAAAATTTGTCTTATACTCATTAATATGTTCAGGGAATTTTACCGTGCTTAAGAGTAAAGGGGAGGCAGAATGATTTGGAGGCAGAATGGCATGCAGTTTTTTAAAGAAAATTTTGTTAGGGAATGGGTTAGATACAAGGGGGCCGATTTTAAATGTTACGTGCGTGGGGTACATTTGTGTTGTCTACCCAGTGTGCACAAATGTACACCCAATTTTATAACATGCACGGGGTCAGTGCGAGCAAGGGGGTGCACACTTGTGCACCATGCATGTGCCGAGCCCAAGGGAGTCCCGAACGTTCCCTCCGAGGCCGCTCCGAAATCGAAATTTAGGGGCTAAATCGGAGCGGCCTCAGGGGGAACTTTTCTACTGTTCCCCCCACCTTCCCCTCCCTTCCCCTATCTAACCCACCCCCCAGCCCTAACTAGATCCCCCCCTTCATTTGTTGCTATCCCCCGGCACAGGCCACTGTGCCAGAGGACTTGGGACCTCCCCTGGACTGCCACCACACCCCCAGCCCCACCCCGAACCGCCCATTTTTGAAAGCCTCGGGACATATGTGCGTCCCAGGGCTTGCACGCACCGCAGAGCCTATGCAAAATAGGCTCAGCACGTGCAGGGATAGGTTTTCGGGGGCTACGCGTGTATATTACACACGTAACCCTTTGAAAATCTATCCCAGGGTGTTTTGTGTTCTGCTATGGTATGTGGTTTATGGTATGTGGTATATTTTAGGGGCTAGATTTTTTAACTTATGCACGGGTGTAGATTTGTTTGCGCAACCATGCACCTTGCATGCACCGAGCCTGAGGGGAGCCCCGATGGCTTTCCTCATTCCCTCCAAGGCCACTCTGAAATCAGAGCGGCCTTGGAGGGAACTTTTCTCCGCGCCCCCCCCCCCTACCTTCCCCTCCATTCCCCTATCTAACCCTCCCCCCAGCCCTAACTAAATCCACCCCCTACCTTTGTTGAAAAAGTTACGCCTGCCCGAGGCAGGTGTAACTTGTGCCGGGCACTCGGCCATGCCCCCAGACCATCCCCGGACTGCTGCCACGCCCCCAGACCATGGTCCCGCCCAAGGCTGAGTATATAATTATACCCTATTAATTGGGGAATTTACTCTTGCTCCTGGTGCTGATATATTGTAGATACTTTATTTTTTTGTCTCAGGTGTTCTCATATGCCCCTGTTTTGTACATATAGGGCCAGATTTTATAATATGCGCAGGTCGGAAATGTTTTCTTTGTCTAACTTTCCTGAAATATTGCTAAGCAACTGATAAGAAAAACTTCCAGTGAATCTTCTCCTGACCATTCTAAAATGGTAAATTTCTTATGTTTTGTTCATATTCCCTATTTCTCATAAATGTTATCATGTGACTACTACCTAAAATATTTGTTAACAACAAAAAATATATAATCAAAATGATATCTAGAATAATATCTGCAATCATTGTCCAGCTTTTGAAATGAAATTGCTGTCAAAAGATGTTCAGAGGCAGTTATTGAGAATTGCAAATTCATCATTGAGTGAAGGTTTTCCTCCAGATCAGTGGAGGCAGCCATTTTTCCTGTGTTAAAAAATCATGCATTGGAAAGAGATGATTGTGCAGGTTATATACCTATGGCTAATAGTACTTTTTCACTAAAATTACTAGATTAACTCAAAATTTGGAGGAGGTAGATGGATTAGACAAATTGTAAGATAATTTAGAAAAGACTACAGAATAGAGATGATTTTAGTAGTTTTGAGTGATCTGGTGCTTCAGTTTAGGGATAAAGGAATCCTAGAGTTTTCGATATTGTTGGAATTGACAATTGCTGTTGACCTAGTGAATCATTAGATATTATTGAGTCATTGTCCAGAGATTGTTACTGGTGGGTCAGCCTTGAAATGGGTAGAATAATTCCTCTCTTCAGGAACAGCAGTAGTCCATGTTAAAGGTTTGGATTCAGGCCTTTATGTTATAGATTGTGGGATGCTTTTATCATCCTTGTTGCTTACTCTGTTTATGAGGCCTTTAGGGAAGGTAATCTTGATCTTGGTATTTTGTGCTTTTTTTTATGCAGACCATGTAGGATTAATTTTCTGGGTGGACTTAATTTGAATGAGTCAGGAAGGAAGATTAATGATGAGTTGAAAGTTGTAGGAATGTGGTTATTTATTTATTTATTTATTTTTTATATACCGACATTCGTTCTGAGATATCACATCGGTTTACATTCAGGTGCTGTAGGTATTTCCCTATCCCCAGAGGGCTTACAATCTAAGTTTTGTACCTGAGGCAATAGAAACAACTTGATTTTAAATGAGAACAAGTATGAGAGGTTGCTCCTTTCTCATGGGACAAAAATACTTCCATCTATTTCTCTATTAAAGGCAAAGAGATTAGACCTTTTTCAACGGTTAGGAGTTTGGGCATTTTGATGTCAAGGATCATACGTATGAACCCATATTGTCTTTTTAAAATTGTATCAATTGCAAACATTGAGGGTTATTTTAGGCTTGTGCTTTGAGTGGTAATTTAGGTCTTAGTTTCCATGCATTTGTTTACTATAACAGGGTGTTGGTAGGGTTGCCAGACAAATTTTTAAATGGAATAAGGTATTAGAACATAAGAGCATAGTGGGTCAATCCTGTTTCCATCAGTGGTCACTCCAGGTCACAAGTACCTGGCAGGATCTGGAGAGATAAATAGATTCCATGCTGCTTATCCCAGGGATAAGCCAATTTTAAATGTAGTTACACTAATAGCATTCACTACATCCTCTGGCAATGAATTCCAGATGCTGATTTAATTATGCACAAGGAGGTTGATGGCCGATATTCAAGAGGTCAATGTGCGCAAATACAAGGGTTACACGTGTGGCCAGGCCCTGTGCGTGTTGAATGAATTTTAGAAACGACCCAGCCATGCGTGTAACTCCCGATACTCGCAGAAGTACCAGGCTTAAAGAAAGAGGTGGGATGAGGATGGGGGTGGGCCAGAACATCGCCATTAGATGCTGTCTCAGGGAAGTGCACTCTGGCAGCCAGCCGGCATGCAGAGTCTGCTTCTGCATCAAAGGAGCAGTAAGGTAAATAACAAAAAAAAAATAGGTAAAGGTCAGGGGTCAGGGAGGAGAGGAGGAGAAAAGGCAGAAAGGTTAGGTAGGGGTAAAAGGAAGTTACCTCCCAGTCTGCTCCTTAATTGGAGCAGACTGGGAGGGACCTGGGGAAGGCCTACTCATATCTCCATGCATTGCTTTTAAAATTCCTTCCTCCACGCACCGCGACATGAACCAATTGCATACGCATGTGAGAATTGTAGTTTATAACATGCACGAATTGACACGTGCATATTATAAAATAGTCACATGCATGTGTGCACACCAGGAATCACATGCGCATGAACGCCTACGCAGATTTTTTAAAATCTACCCCTAAATTTCACCGATGTAATATCTTTGATGAGCGGCGGTATATAAAATATTATAAATAAATAATAAATAAATAAATGCATAGTCTCTCTTGAGACTTCTTCATTGGCTTCTAATTCGGTAGTGAATCAGATTTTAAATTATGATGTTCAAATATATGTGGGGAACAGGATCCATTTGTATTCATACATTAGGTAAGAACTATGTTCCTAAGCATAATGTTATGTCATTTGAAAGGGTTTTTATACAGGTTCCTCCAATTCAGGAAATCCATAAGATGGTTCATAGAAAAAGGGCATTTTCAGCGATTGGGTCTGAAATATAGAATTCAGCTCCACTGGATGTTAGTCAAGAGATTAATAACATTTCATAAAAAAATAAAAGCATTGCTGTTCCCTTGTGAATGATTGAAGGATGCCTGGTGCGCAGATGGATCAGTATTATTTTATGTTTTTAAAAATTATTTTATTATAATTTTATGGGGTTTTTTAAAATTATTTTCTGGGTATGTATTTTGTTGTCAATACAGTGGGTCACACACAATTGTTAAAATGTCAATAGCTAACATTCAACCATTTATATTTGGATAATATATAGTTTTGCGATACTATAATAAAAATCCAATTAATGGACCATTATATTAAGCACTGCTGGTCTCTTTGACCTTCATTGCTTTACTTATAATCTTTGGTCCAAGTTCCCAGTTTATATTTTTTTAGTTTTCTTTGCAAATAAAATTCACTTATCTCAATCAGTTTGCTGAATTAATTTAGTCCAAACATATATCTAATAAGGCAACTTCCATCAAATTACAGTCCCTACACATGCTGTGTTTCGATTTACCGCTCTGCCTCAGTGGATGGACTTGCTCAGTATTAGATGCTGAAATAAAAAGGAAAAAAGTAAATATAGAATACCAGCATACAGCTCAGACCGATACGGCACACACCATACCTATGGACTCTCTACCTGGGTAACATCAAGCTAGGTTGGGAGAACATTGTCCAAATCTCATCGTTGTGTGAGTTTCCTCACTCCAAAGGACATCAAAACTTCACTCTGCATGTCAATGTGGCCCCTAACCCCTTCACTACTTCCTAAACCTCACCTCGAGTTACTAGGTGGGCCTCCTATTGAGATATAAATATCTAACTACTAGAAGGGCCTTATAGATAGTGTCTCAGTGTCTCTCTCTCTCTCTCTTTCTCTCTCTCTCATTGGCTTAACACCAATGAAAAAGGTGTAGTTATTTTCAGCAATATGGCTTCATGAAGCCAGCCCACCTTTACAAAATTCCTGCCCCCATATCCCTCCCTTTTTAAAAGTTAGCATCGCACCATGCAATTTGGTGCTTTTTGCATGCGTTAAGACATTTTTCGCAAGTGAAAATGCCTTAGCGCAAGTTGGAAATTAATCCCCTAACTGTTAAAATTGGGAAGTAGATCAATGGGATCTAGGGGAAGTAGAAGAACAGTGGGAAAAGCTTAAAGAAGATATTATAAGGGCAACTGTTTTTTTTATTTTTTTAGGAAAGTAAATAAGGAAAGAGGAAAAAGAGGTCATTATTATTTACTAAAGACGTAATGAAAATAGTTTCCATAAACTATAAGCGATTGCAGAAAGTGCAAGTCAGACAAAAATAACTGGAAAAGCTAAGAAAAGGAATGCAAAGATTAAAAGAGATGATAATAAGGGGGGGGGGGGGGGGGGGTGGGACTTTTTTAGATAATATGTGAGTGATAAAAGAAAGTACAAAAATGTCATTGAGAGACCCAGAGGCAAAAGGGATGAATTTATAGAGGCTGAAGAGGAAAAATCAAAATATTTTTTAAAATATTTCTGTGTGGTGGTTTCTGCAGATGGCCCAGAACGAGGACCACATAAAACAAACACAAATAAAATTGGAAGTGAAGTAAAACTCAGCTGATAATCAGAAATGTGGGAACATAAGGAACTAACTAAACTTTACCTACATAAGGCAATGCAGCAAGATGTGATACATCTGAGGGTATTAAGGGAACTTTGAAACATTCAAGGCACAGCCAGACCTTTTCTATGCTTCTTTACAGGCCGATACAGTAAGGACGCGGAAGAAAGAGTGCGGTAGTGCCGGGCGCACCCTCATTTGCCGCACGCACAGTCCGGATCACATACCGCTCGATACAGTATTTAAATGGCACTCTAATGCAAGCCGCGTCCAAAGCACGTCCATGAAGCGCAATCCATTTTAATGTATAGATCGCTATACAGCGCCTATACAGTATCCTATACAGGTACCAGGAAGTGGATACAGGAGAAGGGCTGGTGCAGTTTGTTTTGTTGTCCTGTGCAAACGATTGCTTCACTGCCTGACCCCCTCACCTCCAGGGACAAGACCTTTAGAGGAGCCAGGATCAGGCAAACTTTCCCCCAGCCCCCGCTCACCTGCCCTGGCTGCGTCCATGGGTGCCGGTCTCCCGTGCGGGCGCGCTGACAGCTCCGGAGCAGCCCCAGTCCTCTCTCCCCTCCTCCCTGGGGAGCCGGCGGTGAGAGTGGCTTCAGCAGCCCGGGGCGGATCGGGTGCTCCCCATGCGAGGCAGCTTCCAGCAGCCCTCGCCGGCGAAGGTGCATGAGTGCACGCCGTGACCTCGGACATCCAGCTGGGTGCTCATGTCATGGCATGCGTTCATGCACCTTTGCCGGTGGGGGCTGCTGGAAGCTGCCTCCCATAGTGAGCACCCGATCCACCCCAGGCTGCTGAGGCCTCACAGGAAAGTTTGCCTGTGAAATTCAGTCTGTCTCTGCTGGGGCTTGCCTGACGCTCCACAGTAACACAGGGGTAAGGGTAGGCGGTAAATTAGCAGGTTAAACACACGGCAAAACTGCAGGTTAAAAAAGTGATAATCGGGGCACCCGTTACTGTATCGGAGGGAATAGCTAATCCGATTGTTTACATCTCATATACATGCCGCAGGTGGAAAGGGTTACCCGTTGATTTCAAGAAGCGGTAAGGATGGGTTAAAAGGGATAGTGAATCGCGGGTTGGGCTTACGCGGCCAAATTGTGGGTACAAAGCGGGTTAGAAGCAGGGTAACTGCGGCCGCGCTTTACTGTATCGGCCTGTTAGTTGGGAAAAACTCCAGAGGACTAGAGATGGATGGATGTAGTTCATATTTACAAAAGTAGAAGGAGGAAGCTGGGATATGCAGGACAGATGACCTGCCAAATTAATGCAAATTTATGGAATTTCTGGTAAAAGAGAGGATAATGAAGATTCTGGAATCCAATGGACTGCAGGATCCGAGGCAGCATTCTTTCACCATAGCTAAGTCTCGTCAGATGAATCTATCAATTTCTTAGATTGGGAAACCAGAGAGTTTTTCAGGGGATAGAAAGAGAAATAGTGTACTGGATTTCAGTAAGGCCTCTAACACGGTTCCACAAAGGCGAATTATAAATACATTGCTAATGGCCCTAAAGTGACTGACTGGGTTAGAAAATGATTGAATGGGAGGCATATAAGGTAGTGGTAAATGAATTATACTCTGAGAAGGGAGTTGTTACTAGTGGTGTGCTACATGGATCAGTCCTTGGGCCAGGTCATTTCAACAATTTTGTGAATGACATTGTGGAAGACCATGAGGAAAGGTTTATCTTTTGCTGATGATACCAAAATCTACAACAGATTAGACATTCAAGAAGGTATGTAAAACATAAGAACATAAGAACATAAGAATATGCCATACTGGTTCAGACCAAGGGTCCTTCAAGCCCAGCATCCTGTTTCCAATAGTGGCCAATCCAGGTCATAAGAACCTGGCAAGTGCCCCAAAACTGTTACCATTGCTAATGGCAGTGGCTAATCTCTAGGTAATGGTAATGGACTTTTCCTCCAAGAACTTATCCAATCCTTTTTTAAACACAGCTATACTAACTGCACTAACCACATCCTCTGGCAACAAATTCCAGAGTTTAATTGTACGTTGAGTAAAAAAGAACTTTCTCCAATTAGTTTTAAATGTGCCCCATGCTAACTTCATGGAGTGCCCCCTAGTCTTTCTATTATCCGAAAGAGTAAATAACCTATTCACATCTACCTGTTCTAGACCTCTCATGATTTTAAACACCTCTATCATGTCCCCCCTCAGCCATCTCTTCTCCAAGCTGAAAAGTCCTAACCTCTTTAGTCTTTCCTCATAGGGGAGCTGTTCCATTCCCCTTATCATTTTGGTAGCCCTTCTCTGTACCTTCTCCATCACAATTATATCTTTTTTGAGATGCGGCGACCAGAATTCTACACAGTATTCAAGTTGCGGTCTCACCATGGAGCGATACAGAGGCATTATGACATTTTCCATTTTGTTCACCATTCCCTTTCGAATAATTCCCAACATTCTGTTTGCTTTTTTGACTGCCGCAGCACACTGAACCAACAATTTCAATGTGTTATCCACTATGACGCCTAGATCTCTTTCTTGGGTTGTAGCACCTAATATGGAACCCAACATTGTGTAATTATAGCATGGGTTATTTTTCCCTATATGCATCACTTTGCACATATCCACATTAAATTTCATCTGCTATCTGGATGCCCAATTTTCCAGTCTCACAAGGTCTTCCTGCAATTTATCACAATCTGCTTGTGATTTAACTACTCTGAACAATTTTGTGTCATCTGCAAATTTGATTATCTCACTCGTCGTATTTCTTTCCAGATCATTTATAAATATATTGAAAAGTAAGGGTCCCAATACAGATCCCTGAGGCACTCCACTGACCACTCCCTTCCACTGAGAAAATTGTCCATTTAATCCTACTCTCTGTTTCCTGTCATTTATAAATTCATAAATAACACTACAAAAGAATGCTACTTTAAATTACAAGTGCTAAAGAAACTAAAGCCCCTTCTACTCTATAGGGATTTCCGCACAGTACTCCAAGCCATCATTCTCCCTAAACTAGATTACTGCAATTCACTTCTGCAGGGCCTTCCCGCATACACCACCAAACCACTCCAGATGGTACTGAATGCCACTGCAAGGATACTTACAAACGCCAAAAAAAGGGACCATATCACCCCGATCCTCCAGCATCTCCATTGGCTGCCCATCAAATACAGGATTCAGTTCAAAACCTGCATGATGATTCATAAGGCCCTATATAACATCTCTCCACTCAACTTAACCTTCCAGCTTCAACTACACTCCTCTAAAAAACCAACCAGAAGGGCATACCAGAACAGAATGATCACCCAACCTGCAAAATCTACCCTGAGGAAACGTGCTCTATCTACAGCGGGCCCGTCTCTCTGGAACTCCCTACCACTGGACCTCCGCCTTGAGCCGTGCCATACTACTTTTAAAGTGAAACTCAAGACTTGGCTCTTCCGTCAAGCTTTCCCAGAGAGCTAAAAGCAAGAAGAACAACAACAACCATCCTTGCCTTACAGCAATAATCTAATGTTTATATTACTGCAGTTATATGTTTCCAAGTTGTGTTCTAAGTTGATCTTAGTTGTTCTAAATTGATCTTAGTTGTTTTTCCCAATAGATTGTACTTTATTATATATTATCCGTTCATTATTTCGATATGTTCCATGTAAACCGCCTCCCCGGCGATAGTTATCTCTGTTAAATGTGAACCGGAGTGATATGTATTGTATACAGGAACTTCCGGTATATAAAAACCAAAAATAAATAAATAAATAAATTTAGCCAGTTTGCAATCCACAAAAGGACATCGCCACCTATCCCATGACTTTTTACTTTTCCTAGAAGCCTCTCCTGAGGAACTTTGTAAAATGCCTTCTGAAAATCCAAGTATACTACATCTACCGGTTCACCTTTATTCACATGTTTATTAACTCCTTCAAAAAAGTGAAGCAGATTTGTGAGGCAAGACTTGCCCTGGGTAAAGCCATGCTGACTTTGTTCCATTAAACCATGTCTTTCTATATGTTCTGTGATTTTGATGTTTAGAACACTTTCCATTATTTTTCCTGGCACTGAAGTCAGGCTAACCGGTCTGTAGTTTCCCGGATCGCCCCTGGAGCCCTTTTTAAATATTGGGGTTACATTTGCTATCCTCCAGTCTTCAGGTACAATGGATGATTTTAATGATAGGTTACAAATTTTTACTAATAGGTCTGAAATTTCATTTTTTAGTTCCTTCAGAACTCTGGGGTGTATACCATCTAGTCCAGGTGAAGTATAGTGAAGTATGAAGAATTTTTAGGGTCTGGAAGCTAAGATTTAATGTAAAAATTCAGAATTATGCATTTAGTCTGCAAAACCAAAGTGAGAATTACAGTAGAGGAGCTGAAATTATCTGAATCATGAAATAGTAGGATATGAGGGTGATCATATCTGATGATCTTAAAGTGGATGAGACAACAGCAAAATCTAGAAATATGTTTGGCTGCACAGGGAGAGAAATTGTTAGCACATAAAGGGAGGTGAAATTTCACCTGTATAGGTCCCCGGTGGACCTCATTAAAAATACTGTTTATTGTTCTAGAAACCACAAATTCAAAAGGATATAAAATGGTTGGTGTCAAACCAGAGGGTGGCTACTAAAATGACAAGTGGTCTTAATCCTTAAGGATTTCAATATGTATACCTTAGAGGAAAGGCTAAATAGAGAAGATATGATATAGACATTTAAATATCTTAAAGGTTTCCAATGCACAAGAATCAGACCTCTTTTAAAGGAAAGGAGGCACACATAGATGCGCGATTATATAACATGTGCGCGCCGGTGCATGCATGTTATAAAATCAGAGGCAATGTGCGTGGGGGGGGGGGGGGTCGAAATCGGCAACTTTCGCATGGAGACGTATCGGGGCCTTCTCTAGTTCTCTCCCATTCCGCTCTAATTAAAGAGTGGACTGGAGTGAACTTCACAACCCCCTACCTTAACCACCCTTCACCTTCCCCTATCCTACTCTCCCCCTATCCCTATCCTAGGACCCCCCCCCCCCATTTTTTTAATTTACGTTTTGCTACTGCAAAAGAGCAGGAGCAAGTTGTGTTTTCCCCTGGCACAACGGCAAATAGCCGCTGTACCGGGAACCTCTAGCCCCACCCCGGTCCTTGGACCGCCCCCTTTTAAGGCCCCCGACACTTACAAGTGTCCCAGGGTTTACATGCGTGGCTGGGCCTGTTTGAAAATTGGCCCAGCGCATAAGGCCCAGCCACGCATGTAAACCCCAGGATTATTGTGCACCTGGGTTTGAAAATATGGTCTTATATGAATTCAGTAAAGTATGGGATAAACACAGAGGATCACTGAGGGCATGGTAGAGATTGTACAACTGAATAGTTGGTGTGGATGAGAAGACTAGATAGTCTGTATGGTCTTTTTCTCTCATAACGTTTCAATGTTTCAACAGCCATAGAGTTGCCTCTTCTAGCTCCCATACTGATCTTCTCTCTCATCTCCTGCTCCAGCTACCTTTAAATGGCTCAATCAGGCCACAAGAAGTAGTAAGAGAAGTATGCCTGCTTCTTTCCTCTCTTCAGAAGGCATCAGAGACTGGAGATGGAGCGTTCAGCATGAGATTTCATTTGCATCTAAGAAGTTAGGTGCAGCAGTCACGTGGCTCATGGTACCATGGACAGTAAGCCAGGCAACTGAAAGCCAAACTTGAAATCCATTTTACATGAGGCCCAGTACACCATGGGAAGTGCACCAATCCTGCTGTGTGGCCAATTCCACCCCTACTCAATGAGCTGCTGGAAGTATGGGGGAAGAGCATTGGGCCTGCTCTGTATCCAGTGCTGCCTGAAGGTAGTACAGTGTTTCGTCTCTGCATCCCTACTCCCTAGCAGTGCCAGGATGTAGAGATGGACATTTATACTACTTCAACATTACCATATCACCCAAGGTCAACACAACTTCCAGTCAAAGTCTTTAAAACTAAATATTCTCATGAACAAGAAAAACAAAATAAGACATAATTATAACTCAGAAGTTTACTTGCTTATTTGTTTTCAGTTCTAGTATCTGGGAGGTCCCTCATCACCACAATCAAGTCCCAGATGCTTTGACACTCTTTATTAACTGTCTGACTCAAAAGCTGTAGTTCTTTGAGGGAAAAGTAACTGCACCATACTGTATACCGTAAGTCAATTCAAACTTGATTGTTTTAATTTTTTTGTGTTTAAAGATGCATAATTGGATTAAATTTAGCTGTACTGTTCACAAAGAGAGAATATGTTTTTGGCAAAAGCAATTAATGCTAGTAGAGCATACATTAATTTTATTGATAGAGATTAGGTCAAGCATTAAAGGGAATGGCAATTTATTGTTTGTGATAGCACAAGGATTAATGGATATGCCAAGAATTAGCAGATATAAGATTTAAAACAAATTGGATGATTTTTTTAAATCAAAACACAAATAAATTATGTAATGTGTTCCTGAAGGATTAAATCAATGCATTTAGCATAGCTGATTTTAAAAAATTCCAGGAAAAAAAAGTCCATGAACAATTATTAACCAAGTAGACCTAGGAAAAACCACCAATTATCCCATTAATGTGCAAAAAGCATTGGATCTAATATTTGGGTTCTGCTGGGTATTTCCTAAACATCCGGAGTGGTCACTATCAGAGACAGGATGACTGTCTTGATGGTTCCTTGATTTGACCCTGAATGATACTTCTTGTGCTATTGTTCTCTTCTAAGTACTAGACACTGATCTCATAAGATGTAAACAATAAACCAGGCTCAGGCCGCTGAGAAGGTTGCATCTGTATTTGGAAACTTCAGTTTTTAGATTAGTGGTTCAGGTATTGATTTGTCCTTGTATGATTATTGTAATATTATATTGGTGGGTCTCCCCTAAAAGAGTATACAGAGTCTAGAAATGGTACAGAATATGGCTGCCCATGTAATTTATGCTTCTCTAAGATGGGTGCATGTAATACCTTTGTCAACCTGCTTGCATTGCTTTCCATTTGAAAGAAGGGTACATTTTAAACTAATGACATTGATGTATAAGAGGTTACATGAGTTGAGTGCCCAGTATTTACAGGAAAGAATTAGGAGTTACGTTCCAAATTTAAGTTTACATTCTATGATGTTAGCCTTGGTTCATATACCAAAATCAGCAAAGAAGGGCAAATCTTTAAATTTTATTTATCATAAGTATTTTAAGGATCTCTCAGGTGCATCATCAGATGATCAGGTTTAAGCATAGCTCAATATGGTGTCCTCTCATGGATTAAATCTTTATATCGATTGGTCTACATTCTTTTAAATGCATTCATCTCTTTTCCATAAGAAAACGTAATCCATTTCTAACATACACTATCAGAAACCCTCTTTTGGTCTTTGATGATACTGGGCTTGACAGGATTCCTCCTGTCTGCATATCCATCTTTCAGTGGGCGTGTCCATACTGACAGTCCCCCTCACATGATTGGTGTGCTCTATGGATGTGGTCTCTAGGGTGGTGTTTTCTTGACTGACAGTTATTGTCATATTCCTTCTTTTTTGGCACTGTTTTATCACAATACATAGGTAATTAAACTATGTTCTGTACCATTTTCATTTTGATGTATCATCCAGCAGTAAAAACAAACACATATTATGCAGTATGCTTTGTAGACTTAAATACTTATGTATGTAACTTCTTGGAATCACAGTGAACACAGCTCTTTATGTATTCCATATTTTAATGTCTCTACTCATTGAGTTCCTGTTTTATATTCTGGAATGTAACGAGATTAAAACATATTTACCTATTCCTATAGACCTCCATTAAGCTATTATTTAATATTATCCTTGCCTGTGCTCTGCCTTGTTGTTGTCCTTTTCAATGATGTAACATCGTGTTTGTTTCTAATTTAGAGGTGTGGTCCCTCCCAATGCAGTTTCCAACAAAACACGGTCCATGTCTTGGGACCGTGCAACTTATGCTTAAACCTGATCATCTGATGATGCATCTGAGAGATCCTTAAGATACTTAAGATACATAAAATTGAAAGATTTGGACAACTTCAGGCTTCATTTGCCCTTTTTAACCATTTTTGTGAAACCTTTTTTGAGTTGGGGTTTCACCTGTTTCTGTTTTTGCTCAAATACCAAAATAACAGGATGTTTGTAATGTGGCATATAGTAATATACGGCCCGATTTTTAATGGCCCATGCATGTAAAACACATTTTTTTTGCTTAAGCATTTTTATTATAGCAAATATGAAATTGGTTACAGAACAATACGCCAATAACAAAAGGAATTGCTGAACAGGTAACATTGTAATACATATGATCAATTAAGATTGAGTGTGGTAAAACATAGTAATAAAAAAACACATTTGCCATGCTTTTAAACAGAGAATAGATTCCCTCATTCCCTTCCCGCCCTAACCCAGCAACTGAAAACTGCTATCATAAAACAGAGGACACGGAGAATGGAATGTACGATAAAATAAAATAAAATGATTATGAAAGGAGAATACAGAGAGTATGTGCATCGGAGCTACATATGTGCTCGAGGGGTAAAGGTGTACTGTAATGACTTCCTGAAAGGTTCAGGATAATTGGCCACATCCGGTACAAGGGGAGGGGTACAAGAAATCCAGCTAGCTAACTAGCATTTGCTCATCCAACCATTGCGTGTATGGAGCCCAAATTTTTTGAAAGGGTCCTGAACGATCATGGTGTACCGCTGTGAGGCATCCCAATTGATAATAAGTATGTAGTCTATGGTGGATTTTAGCAAGGCTGGGTATGTAATCTTTTTTTCCAGTGGGATGCAAGTTCAGCACAAGCCACAATAAAAACTTGCTGTACAAATCGTTGTGCCTCTTTATTGGAGAACTTGGGATAAGAACATAAGAACATAAGAACATAAGAAATTGCCATGCTGGGTCAGACCAAGGGTCCATCAAGCCCAGCATCCTGTTTCCAACAGAGGCCAAACCAGGCCACAAGAACCTGGCAATTACCCAAACACTAAGAAGATCCCATGCTAGTGATGCAAATAATAGCAGTGGCTATTCCCTAAGTAATCTTGATTAATAGCCGTTAATGGACTTCTCCTCCAAGAACTTATCCAAACCTTTTTTGAACCCAGCTACACTAACTGTACTAACCACATCCTCTCACAACAAATTCCAGAGCTTTATTGTGCGTTGAGTGAAAAATAATTTTCTCTGATTAGTCTTAAATGTGCTACTTGCTAACTTCATGGAATGCCCCCTAGTCCTTCTATTATTCGAAAGTGTAAATAACCAATTCACATCTACTCGTTCAAGACCTCTCATGATCTTAAAGACCTCTATCATATCCCCCCTCAGCCATCTCTTCTCCAAGCTGAACAGCCCTAACCTCTTCAGCCTTTCCTCGTAGGGGAGCTGTTCCAACCCATTTATCATTTTGGTTGCCCTTCTCTGTACCTTCTCCATCGCAACTATATCTTTTTTGAGATGCAGTGACCAGAATTGTACACAGTATCCAAGGTGTGGTCTCACCATGGAGCGATATAGAGGCATTATGACATTTTCCGTTTTATTAACCATTTCCTTCCTAATAATTCCTAACATTCTGTTTGCTTTTTGACTGCTGCAGCACACTGAGCTGACAATTTTAAATATTATCCACTATGATGCCTAGATCTTTTTCCTGGGTGGTAGCTTCTAATATGGAACCTAACATCGTGTAACTACAGCAAGGGTTATTTTTCCCTTTATGCAACACCATGCACTTGTCCACATTAAATTTCATCTGCCATTTGGATGCCCAATCTTCCAGTCTTGCCAGGTCCTCCTGTAATGTATCACAATCCGCTTGTGATTTAACTACTCTAAATAATTTTGTATCATCTGCAAATTTGATAACCTCACTCGTCGTATTCCTTTCCAGATCATTTATATATATATTGAAAAGTTCCGGTCCAAGTACAGATCCCTGAGGCACTCCACTGTTTACCCTTTTCCACTGAGAAAATTGACCATTTAATCCTACTCTTTGTTTTCTGTCTTTTAACCAGTTTGTAATCCACGAAAGGACATCGCCTCCTATCCCATGACTTTTTAATTTTCGTAGAAGCCATGCAATGATAGCCATGCAATGATTGGAGTCCAGAATTGTGATAGTTTTGGACACTGCCACCATACATGATAATATGTGCCCACTGCCCCACAATCCCTCCAACAGCACTCAGATAGGGAAGAAGAGAATCTGTGGAGTACAGCAGGCACATAATTCCACCTATATAATATCGTATAACAGTTTTCCTGCAGACTGGTTCAGATAGAGCATTTATGAGAGTTAGAAATATTGAGTCCCAGTCATTATCATCAAGGTCATGTGCAAAGTCAGTAGCCCACACAGTCTGTTGTCAGAACGGGCCATCTCATTTTCTGTTGAGAAGAGCATAGATTTTGGATATTAAACCTCACATGGGAGATACTGTCGAGCAATAGGTCTCAAATAAAGAACCAGTAAGTCGCAATGTGCCAGCTCTAGTGGACTGTTCGAGGAAGTGGTACACCTTTGCGTATAACAAAAAGACTGCCCCTACCAATATAATGTGAACAAAGTTCCTCATAGGACATGATAGAGTCCTGAAGCTGAATATGTTTTATTTATTTTATTTATTTATTTAAGGTTTTTATATACCGGCAATCATGAGAACATATCTTGCTGGTTTACATGAAACGGGAGTGCATTAAATACATCAAACTAGAACTCAGGTGACCGAAAGTACAGTTACAATTAACAAGGGTGGCAGAACTTGGTGAGGAAGAAAAAGGAAAGAATAAATGGTTAAACGATATACAAGTCACATTACAAGTTATGTACAAATGGCATGATTAATGGCTGAATGTTTTGAATGTTTTGAATGTTTTGAATGTTTTGAATGTTCCAGTCATGTAATACCTACAGTCTTCCAACTCAAAGTGGCCTTCGAGTTTGTGGAACTCGGAAATAGTGAATTTATTTATTATTTAATTTTAAAACTCTTCTATACCGTCGTTGTTAGATAACCATCACAATGGTTTACAGAAAGGCACTATAATGAAAAATATGGGTAGTATAGATTACAAATTAATCATGTGCCATAATAGTACGGTAACAATTTAAAATAATAAACTAAGAGGTAGATCTTCAAAAGTTACGCGAGCGCGTACTTTTGTTCACGCAGCAGGCGCGAACAAAAGTATGCTGGATTTTATAAGATACACGCGTAGCCGCATGTATCTTATTAAATCCGGGTTCGGCGCGCGCAAGGCTGCGCAAAATTGGCAGCCTGCACGCGCCGAGCCGCGCAACCTGCCTCCGTTCCCTCCGTTCCCTCCGAGGCCTCCCCCCACCTTCCCCTCCCTTCCCCTAGCTAACCCACTCCCCCAGCCCTAACTAAACCCCCCCTTACCTTTGTCGGCAAAGTTACGTGCGCCGGCCAGCAGCCCCGCTCTGTCCTCCAGTCCCGGGGGCTGGTCTGGAGGCCTTGACCATGCCCCCAGGCCGGCGCCATGCCCCCGGGCCCGCCCCCGAAATGCTGCATCATGCCCCCGAAACACCGCGTCATTTTGGGAACGCCCCCGGAGACGCCCCCTCCCGCCCCTTTTCGAAAGCCCCGGGACTTACGCGCGTCCCGGGGCTTTACGCGCACCGGCGGCCTATGCAAAATAGGCGCACCGGCGCATGAGGGCCCTGCGCACTTAAATCCGGAAGGGTTTACGCACGCGGGCCTTTTAAAATCCGCCCCTAAGTGTGTAAGTTAAGCCTGTTTGTTAGGAACATATTAGGCAGTTTGAAATTAACATAAATATGCATTTGTAGGTTAAAAATAACAACTTCTAGCTTGGTGCGTCCTTATCCATCAACTGAATTTCTCCTTCTCTTTATCTTTATAAAAAGCTTGTTTAAAGAGCCAGGTTTTCAGATTAGTTTTGAATATTTTCAAATTTCTCTGCAGCCTTATTTCGAGTGGCATGGTGTTCCATGGTACGGGACCAGCCAGTGACAGTGCTCTTTCCCTTACTGGCATGAGTCGTGCTGATTTGACAGAGGGGACAGTTAGTAGAGCCTTATTCGTAGATCTCGGGTTTCTTTGCGGGACATGTACACACAGTGCAGTGTTAAGCCAGTCTGCTTTTTCATTATGGATTAGTTTATGGATTATACATAGTGCCTTATATTGTATTCTTTGTTCAATTGGAAACCAGTGTAGTTCGGCAAGTGTTCCTGTAATGTGGTCACTCTATTTTTTGCCAGTCAAAATTCTATCAGCGGAATTTTGCAATATTTGCAGTGGCCGAATTGTAGATTGAGGTAGTCCTAATAGCAGAGAGTTACAATAATCTATGCTTGCAAATATCATTGCCTGTAGAACTGTGCGAAAATTGTTTAGCGTTTGTAGAGATTTTAGTCTTCTCATGATCATTAGTTTCGCATATCCTTCTTTTATTTTCTGTGAGATGTGTTGTTTCATGTTTAGCTCAGGGTCAATTATTACTCCTAGATTCTGTATTTTTATTGTTAACTCAATGGCTTGAATCTTTTTGATTGTGAATGTTGGTTGTATATGATGCATGTTTTTACGTTCAAGGTGTAAGAATTCAGTTTTGTTTATGTTTATTACCAGTTCCATCTGGTTTAGGAGCTGTTTGATTATTTCAAGATACATATTGGCTAGTTTCATTGTTTCTTCAATGGTGTTTACAATGGGTAACAGTAGTTGTATATCATCTGCGTATATGTAATGTATGATTCCAAGACCTGCTAGTAGGTGACATACTGGGAGGAGATAAATGTTAAAGAGTGTTGCAGACAGGGCTGATCCCTGTGGGACCCCGGTTAGCAGTGTGACTTTGTCTGAAGGTGTGTTTTTCATTTGTACCTGGAATCATTTATTGTTTAAGTATGACTCAAACCATTTTATTGTTTATTAGTGAGCCCTATTTCTTTCAGTCTATTGATTAGTATTCTGTGATTTACAGTGTCAAATGCTATGGAGAGATCTAATAGAACCAGAATGTAGTTTGTTCCCGTATCGAAGCCTCTTAAGATATTATCTGATAGAGCTAATATCAAGGTTTCTGTACTGTAGTGTTTACGGAATCCATGTTGTGCTGGGTATAATATCTTGTTACTTTCAAGGTGGTTTGACAGTTGTTTTTGTACTGTTTTTTCGATTATCTTGGCTATTAGGGGTAAGTTGGAGACTGGTCTATAGTTGCTAAGATTTAGGAGGTCGAGGTTCTTTTTCTTAATAATTGGTTTGATTATTGCTCCTTTCAAGATATCCGGCATTACTCCTTCATCTAGTGAGAGGTTGATGATTTTAGTTAATGTTGGGTTATTGTGTTTGCTAGTTTTATAAATTCTGTAATGGGTATGGTGTCGATTACATGGATAGCAGGCTTCAATTGATTAATCATTTTCCCGACTTCAAAATGTGATACCTCCTCAAATTCTGACCAGATACTGACATCTCTAGTGAGCATCTTAATCTCTTGTTTTGTAGTGTTGGGAATTTTTTTTTCTTAGATTCTCAATTTTGTCTTTAAAGAATTGGGCTATATCATTGCATTGGTTCTCTTGTAGGTTTAAGTGATTGTTTTTATTGTCACTTGTTAGTTTCTTTACTATGTTAAATAGGGTTCTGGCATTATTTGCAAATTTTTCTATTTTTGAACTGTATTATTTCTTTTTGGTGTCTAACATTGTTTTTTTGTAGTATGCTAGCTATTTTCTGTACTTTGTTAAATTCTCAGTTATCCTTTTATTTTTCCATTATTTTTCTTTCTTTCTAATGATTCATTTTACTTCTTTGATTTGTTCACTATACCATGGATTATTTAATTTTGGTTCTTTAATGCTGGCCCTTTTTAGAGGGTTTAATTCATTATATAAAGTAGTGGTTCTGTTTAACCAGTCGGTTGTTGCGTTGTGGCTATTTGTGTAATTGATGTGTGTTAATTCTTCATTTAATTTGTCTTTAAGAATATCTGTGTTGAAAGGGGGGCGATATGAGAATTCAGCTGGTTCCATGTTTTGTTTTTTTTTATTGGTCCTGTGTGCTTGATCTGGGAGTTAATGAGGAAGTGGTCTGACCATGGGATTTGTGTGCATTCGGTTTTTATGTTTTCCAGGAGGCAACTGTTAATGAAGGTTAGATCTAATGAGTGGCCGGCTTTGTGTGTTGGTTTATCTGTGATCAGTTTGAAACCTAATGCAGTCATTATGCCAATTAGTGTTTGGCAGGTATTAGATAGGGGTGAGCATCCATGTGTAGATTAAAGTCACCTAATATTATGGTGGATTTAGAGGGGTTTAGATTTGTGAAAAATTCTATTAGTGGAGAGATATTTAGTTTGAGGAGACTGGGTGGGTAGTAGACAAGGCAGATTTGAAAATGGCTAGTGTCAAAAAGGGCAATTTCATGATTCATTGGCATGTGATTGAGAGTAATTTAGTTTTAAATATTTTTTCAATAATTAATAATAATCCACCTCCTCTCATTTATTCTCGGGATCGAGAAGACCTCATAGTTTTTGTTTGGTAGCTGTCTAGCTGATTCTTTAGAACTACATCTGAGTTTTTTAGCCATGATTCTGTTATTGCTATAAAATTAGGTTTTGTGTCATATAGCAGGTCCGTGATGATGGGACATTTTTTTGTCACTGATTGTGCATTGACTAGAAGAAAAGAGATCATTAGTAGGCTGTTTAATTTGGTCCTGTTGGTACGTTTTACTGGAATTAGGTTATTTGTGGTCGTATCATTATTTTTTTTTATTGCTGTGATGGTATTTGTGTTGTTGTTTCTTTGCATTGTTTACATACTTACCCTTTCCTGTACATACTTGGATGGTGAATGTGGAGCTTGTGATCGTTGGTATGGTCCTGTTGTTGGGTAAAAGGTGTGTTTTGTCCATTTGTATTCTCTCAGGGTGTACGAGGGGCAGTACGAAGGGGCGTACAAAGGGGCATGTTCTTTTGGTGCACCCCTTCGGTGTGCGCTGCCGACACATGGCGCCTACCGGGTCCCTGGCGTGCTTTTATCCTCGGCGACCCTCAATGACGTCAGCTGCTTCACCGAGGGGGGAGGAGCACAGCCCAGAAGTCCAAGAAGGCTCAGCAGCACTGTGAGAAACCTGTAGGGAGAGAAAAAGAAAACCTGGGAGACAAAAAAGGGAGAAAATTAGTGAGAGATAGCCTCAACTGGTTCCGGAGGCAGGTAGGCATGGCGCCCTCCAGGTACCTGGTGCACTTTTATCCTTGGCGACCCTCGATGACGTTGGCTGTGTCACCGAGGGGGGAGGAGCTATTTTTACATTGTAACATTAAGAACATAGAAACATTAAAACATTAATGCATGGTAACATTATTACATGCGTAGGAACAGTTTAGCAGTGAAACACAGTGGAACACAGAGACAGAGATAATACATAGTAAATAGTTAGGAATCAATTGAGTAGAACTTATATATAGTGGCTTATTATGCCTTGGTTCCGGAGGCAGGTAGGTACAGCGCCCTCCAGGTCCCTGGCATACTTTTATCCTCGGTGACCCGTGATGACATTGGCCACGTCAGCAAGGGGGGAGGAGCACAGCCTGGGAGTCCAGGAAGGTTCGGCAGCACAGTGAGAAACCTGTAGGGAGAGAAAAAGAAAACTTGGGAGACAAAAAATTGAGAATATTAGTGAGAGATAGCCTCAATTGGTTCCGGAGGCAGGTAGGCACGGCTCCCTCCAGGTCCCTGGCGCACTTTTATCCTCGGCGACCCACGATGATGTCGGCCGTGTCACCTAGGGGGGAGGAGCACAGCCCGGAAGTCAAGGAAGATGGGTCAGTAGGGTATTTTATTCCTTTCCCACTAGTATGGTTTTCCATTGTAGCCATACTTTTAAGGTAGTGTCAAGGGCATAGTGTGTGTGAGAAATTGGGTCCCATGTGGACATGTTGCCAGGGTAATGCAGAAAGTGGCATGTCACCCACTAATGCCTGTTCCAACAAAACCCATCTAGGAGCACTATTTGTCCTGTGAAGTACTACTAAAGCACGTAGCTGCACCGCACAGAAGTATCAGGTGAGGCCATATTTTTCGGTAGGTACAATATGTGTCTGGGTACGTGGTGTGGTCTTTTACACCAAATGAATCCACATATCAGTCGCTGCCATTTCTTAAGGAGGAGGGATAGAAGGAAAATGGGAATGGTAGTGAAAAAAATACAACAATCTGGGTAGAACGTTCATTTTGACTATGGATATACGGCCCAGCCAGGAGTGTATACCTTGATTCCAACTAGATACGTCTGTTATTATGGATTGTATAAGAGAAATATAATTCAGTGGATATAGCTGATTAGTATGTATCCCGATGCGGACCCCTAGATATTTTAATGCTTTTGTCACCCATTTAAAAGGATATTGCTGAGTGAAGGAAAGCACTTCAGGTTGGGAGAGAGTAAGATTAAGTTTTTCTGATTTGTCATAATTCAGCTTAAGACCCGAAACTGATGTGAAAGCAGCTAATTCGGACATAACTCCCTGAAGTGAAGAGGAAGGGTCAGTTAAAGTAAACATGATATCATCAGCAAATAATGATATCTTAAAATGATGAGGTCCCTGTTTGACACCCGCAATTGTGCTAGAGGTCCTAACTTGGGTTGTAAATGGCTCCAAAAATAAGGCAAAAAGAAGTGGTACAGTGGGCTGCCTTGTCTATTGCCTCGTCCAATAGGGAATGAATCCCCATAGCCACCATTTACCTTTACTCGGGCATGGGGATGTTCATAAAGCTTCCTAATCCAGTTAATATAATGAGTTCCAAATGCCATGCATTGTAATGTGTGAAAAAGGAAAGACCAATGAACTAAGACAAATGCATTTTCAGCATCCAATGATAAGAATACGGCTGGTGTATGAGCTCGATGAACCAGGTCAACTATATCAACTATTCTGCGCACGTTATCAGCGGCTAATCGCCTAGGCACAAAACCCACCTGGTCAGAACGTACCAGACAGGGTAGGACTCCATTCAAACGTGCAGCCAGAACTCGTGCTAAAATGTTTAGGTCCAAATTTATTAACGAAATGGGTCTGTATGATCCACATTTTATGGGGTCACAGCCTGGTTTAGATATAACAGAGATGCCCGCTGAATTCGCATTTTTGGAAATGAAGTCCTGACCTCAGAATGAGTTAAACATGGATGTGAGTGGGCCTACTAAGGTGGAGGCGAAGGTACGATAGTAAGCGCTAGTAAACCCATCGAGTCCCGGTGCTTTTCCTAATTTTAAGTTTTTTACAGCCTCCATAACTTCTGACATCTCAAAGGGTCTATCTAAGAACTCCTGTTGGTCCTGCAAGAGAGCTGGTATAGTCACTTAATCCAGGTACTTATCTATGTCTGAGTCAGTAATGGCGTCATCTCGAGCATAGAGTGTGGCGTAAAAGTCTGTAAAAGATTTACAAATATTTTCAGATACGGTTTCCAGTGTCCCCTGGCTATTATTAATTTTAGTCACTATTGTTTGGGCTCTTGCTAACTTCAATATTTGAGCAAGATACCATCCCGCCTTATTTCCTCCCTCAAAAATTTGTTGCTTGAGCAGGGTCAGGTGATGGCTAATAACCACATCATCAAGTGCTCTGATTTTATCCTTCACCTTTAGCAAACTGTGATAGGTGACCATAGAACTGGATGCAATGTGTTGCTGCATCAGTGCAGCCAGTTCTGCCACTAAGGATGTGCATTTGAGTTCACGCTCTTTGTTACAGTAGTCTGCTCATGCTATAAATAACCCCTTTGCCACAGCTTTCGAGCACTCCCAAACAATTGAAGGGGACATACCGTCCATCTGATTAGTCTGAAAATATTCTTGCATTTGACCAGTGAAGCGGCCACCCACTGCAATCCCGCACGTTGCAGCACCTGCGCCAGTACTACTGGTGGCCCAAGGTGAATAAGGATGTGTGGGCATACATGGAGTCCTGTCAGACCTGTGCTCGCCACAAGAAGATCTCCGGTTCAACCCCAGGGTTACTTCAACTATTATACAACAGATATCAGAAAATTAACTAGTTAAGAATTGTGTTCAGCACCCTAATAAATCTAAATTGTAAATGTTGCTGTTTGTAATACAATTTTTTGATTTTTATTCAACTATAAAATATTTTTAATGAAATTTTTTTTTTTAAATATATGAACAATTTTTATCAGGCAGGGATAGACCTCAGCACCGGCCCAATGATTCTGTTCATGAACAGAAATGCATCCTTATAAGTCGTGTTGGTACAATCACAGGTCTATCAACCTATCCTATTTTTAATTTATTCTTAAAATTATTGCTCACTAGAAAATCATTTTACATCGAAGGTTTCAATACTATAAATTTTGTCAATTAACAAACTATCTTGATTTTGAACATACAGTATGTTTCAACAACGAATCAAAAATTCTTGATTATACTAATGTGAAAAAGCTAGATGGTATACCAAGATTATATTGTTATTAATTTATCTCAAGTATATTAACTCGATCTCAAGAAATGAAAAACACCATTACTAGTTCTTAAATATGTTGGTTTAAGCTCTGTATCACAAGCACTTCCAGCGAACAACCGTTCAATTATATGAAACACTTCTGGTAAGCAACAGTTCAATTTGATTATTTGAAACACTTCTGGTAAGCAGCAGTTCAATTTTATAGATTTAAACACAGAGCCCGACTGGCTTCGATTGTATGAAACACTTCTGGTAAGCAACAGTTCAATTCGATTATATGGAACACTTCTGGTAAGCAACAGTTCAATTTTGTAGATTTGAACACAGAGCCCGGCTGGCTTCCGGTAATGTAACTTCCATAAACTGCATTAGTTTTATAATGGTGCCACCCGACAGAAGTTACAACAGAGAACCTGTTAAACGATGGCAAACAACCATTCTTGTCCTGACAATGACTTATCTTACATTTTTTGTAGCCCAGGAATCTTATGGCTATGCGGTTCACTTTACGTCCTCGACTGAAGCTGCCGCAGTTACTTCAATGTCTTTGCAAAAGCCGCCGACGTTGGCAACGTTTCGGAACCAGCATCAGGGCGAGCTCTAAAACATTCAAATTACCCCTTCAGGATTATGAAATTACACTTAAATCGTATTAACATCTTAAATATTTATATTACTTACTAATATTGGACAAAATCATCTCTGTGGTCGGGTCTGTCTAAAGACATTTAAACATGGCGCCTCTATTTATGTAACAAACTTACTAGAAATGAACCAATCATACTGGTGGCCGAAGGTGAATAAGGATGTCTGGGCATACATGGAGTCCTGTCAGACCTGTGCTCGCCACAAGAAGATCTCCGGTTCAACCCCAGGGTTACTTCAACTATTGCCTGCCCCTGCGTAACCGTGGACCCATGTGGCAACGGACTTTGTGGTGGATCTGCCACCCTCCAATGGCAACACTGTAATATGGGTGGTTGTCAACCGTTTTAGCAAGATGGCACATTTTGTGCCTTTGCCAGGGCTGTCGTCCACACCACAGTTGGCTCAGCTATTCGTCCAGCACATCTTCCGGCTTCATGGCCTGCCTAAAGACATCCTGTCCGATCAAGGGCCTCAATTTACCGCTAAATTCTGGAAGGCCCTTTGCCAGAAGTTCAACGTCACCCTAGATTACACGTCCGCTTATCATCCATAATCCAACGGTCTCGCAGCTAGGACGAACCAGACCTTAAAGCAATTTCTCCGTCTGTATGTTAATGAAAAACAAGACGACTGGGCCAGCTTGCTACCATGGGCCGAGTTTGCACTGAATTCCCATATCTCAGCTGCTACGGGGTCATCTCCGTTTCAGATAGTGTATGGGAAACAGCCATGTCCGCCACTGCCTGTTCCCATCACGGTTGCATCTCCGACAGCTCAACTCTCCGCCGATGAGTTGCATCGCCTGTGGATATCCACGCAGCACGCCCTGATCAGGGCCGGTCAGGCAGCTAATAGATACGCAGACCAGCACAGAAGACCGTACCTGCCTCTCAAGCCGGGTCAAAAGGTTTGGTTGAGCACACAGTTCATCCAGTTGAAGCTGCCCTCATCACGACTGGCTCCGCGGTTCATCGGACCGTTTCCCATCATCCGGCAAGTGGGTGCTCTCTCGTATCAACTTCGTCTCCCTCCATCCCTCAAGATTCACAACACACAGCACTGGATGGCCAGCGCCATCTTTAAAGATGGCGCCGGCCATCTTTGCTCATCAGCCCCTATTATAGAGTATAGTATAATATAGTAAAGATGGCCGGCGCCATCTTTAAAGATGGCGCCGGCCATCAGCCCCTATTACACTATACTCTATAATAGGGGCTGATGAGTAAAGATGGCCGGCGCCATCTTTAAAGATGGCGCTGGCCATCCAGTGCTGTGTGTTGTGAATCTTGAGGGATGGAGGGAGACGAAGTTGATACGAGAGAGCACCCACTTTAAAGATGGCGCTGGCCATCCAGTGCCATCCAGTGCTCCTACCATGTGACAGGGGCCGGCCAATGGCACGGATACCCTGTCACATGGTAAGGGCAAAGTGGCATCGCGCCATTTTTTTTTAGTGCAGCTGATGCCTGGGAACGGGAAATCTCTCCCTGAGGCTTCCCTGGACCACCAGGTAATTTTAAAAGGTTTTGGGGGGGTCGGGTCGATTTAAAGGGTCGGGTGGGTTGTTTTTTTAGCGGTGCGGGCCTCCCTAAAAAAAAGGGTTGGAAGGGTGGGGGAGGCTTAGGGGGGTCGATTTAAAGGGGCGGGTGGGGTTTTTTTTAGCGGCGCGGGCCTCCCTAAAAAAAAAATTAGCGATGTGAATTGGAATCAGAAACGATTCCAATTCACATATCTTAACGATCAGATTCCCCCCCCCCCCAGCTGAATCTGATCATTAAGACGATCTGGCACACGATTCACATCTCTATAGATAAGTATGAAAAAAAAAGTGTGACTTGCTGGGCAGACTGGATGGGCGGTTTGGTCTTCTTCTGCCGTCATTTCTATGTTTCTATGTTTCTATAGATATACAGCTATGCAGGTAAGGAGGTACATTGGTGTACAGCCCACTCCCTTTTCCAAAAATGTCTAGTACTGCTATGCGGCACCAAACAAGGGGTGGTATAGGAAGAATAGGTGATCAATGAGCGGGAACAATGAATGTGTGCTAGATGTCTGGATAGAGGGTACCAGCCTTTCAGCACACAACAGATGGACAACATATTCCAGAGCTCTTTGGAACAGCTGCACATGGATGGGTGTCAGTGACAATCCACTAGTTGACACACATAACTGTACAGCAACAGCTGCTTCCACGCTTGCTACTTGCAGTGATGAGGACAACAGGGGTTCAGACAGGGTGCCAAACTAATGTCTTGCACTATCACAATATTGGAACCATTTGTGGGTAATAAGGTATGTTGGATTAACTGCACTGTCACCCTCATACTGTACAGTACAATGGTAGGCTGGCCTGGAAGGTGAACAGTCGGGATGATGTTAGCTCCGCACTCTGACCAGACCCCTATCACCACCCAGTCCGCCCACAATATATCGAAGGCCATCCCACCCAGCTTCTGTAAATGCCACAGGTCGGTGTGTGTCTCTGCCATTATGACAACGATGTTGCTGGACACAGCACCAGCCAATACCAAGATGTGGCTGAGCTGTGCATAACACACCCTTCCTCTGCACCAACCGCTCTCAGGTTAGCCCCTCAACCATGATACCATGCCAATTTACACATAGAGCCTTCATGTACTGTACTATATAAGGGTGCACCCTTCTGGCAGCAGGCCACATGCCTGCACCCGGAGATGGCCTCCACAAGGGGATATCAGGAGGGCCAAACTAGCCATGAGCCCCTGGCATTCTAGGCTACAGTGTGATAATACCTGCCACTTGGCCAAGCACATGTGCATCCTTAGCAATTGTGCTCCATGCAGCGCCACAGTTATGTGGTCCAGGAGCTCCATTAGCTGGATGTGCATACATTAAACAGGCAGAATGATACATGCTGTATTCTTGGACATGGCAACCTGTCCTTCCTGAGGTGGAATGTGTCAGGGAAGCAAGCTGTGCCTAAGGGTGCCAACAAACAGCATTGCAGTGTTCAGTGTTGCACCTGGACTGTGAAGTACTACATACACAAGCCACACAGTGGGCTGGACATCTAGGTAACACCTTACAGCATGTATGGCAAGAGGTAGAAGGCTCTGAGATTCCGGATGTCCAATTACAGTGGCAGACCATCTGTCAAGGATTGTGTCCTCCACGGCTGCACAAACCTACTCATAAAGGAGTACAGAAGTGTGGGACACACGGTGATACATATAGCTTCACACGTTGGGACTATGGCAATGCCTGAGAGCCTATATGTGGACAAGACCCCTTTAGCTCACTGCCCAACTGTGTATTCCACAGGAGCTACCGGACAATGGTTATCCCAGTCAGTGCTAACTGAGCTGTGTGCAACAATAGAGGGAATATGGGTCAGATATGGCCCTACATGTCCATCCAATTGAGATAGATGCACCCATATCTCTCTCTGTTGGGAGGGTATGCGTCCCATTCACATGATGTCCCTCAAGAAAGTAGGGATGTGAATCGTGTCCTCGATCGTCTTAACGATCGATTTCGGCTGGGAGGGGGAGGGAATCGTATTGTTGCCGTTTGGGGGGTAAATATCGTGAAAAATCGTTAAAAATCGTTAAAAATCGAAAAAACCGGCACATTAAAACCCCCTAAAACCCACCCCCGACCCTTTAAATTAAATCCCCCACCCTCCCGAACCCCCCCCCAAATAACTTAAATAACCTGCGGGTCCAGCGGCGGTCCGGAACGGCAGCGGTCCGGAACGGGCTCCTGCTCCTGAATCTTGTCGTCTTCAGCCGGCGCCATTTTCCAAAATGGCGCCGAAAAATGGCGGCGGCCATAGACGAAAAAGATTGGACGGCAGGAGGTCCTTCCGGACCCCCGCTGGACTTTTGGCAAGTCTCGTGGGGGTCAGGAGGCCCCCCACAAGCTGGCCAAAAGTTCCTGGAGGTCCAGCGGGGGTCAGGGAGCGATTTCCCGCCGCGAATCGTTTTCGTACGGAAAATGGCGCCGGCAGGAGATCGACTGCAGGAGGTCATTCAGCGAGGCGCCGGAACCCTCGCTGAACGACCTCCTGCAGTCGATCTCCTGCCGGCGCCATTTTCCGTACGAAAACGATTCGCGGCGGGAAATCGCTCCCTGACCCCCGCTGGACCTCCAGGAACTTTTGGCCAGCTTGTGGGGGGCCTCCTGACCCCCACGAGACTTGCCAAAAGTCCAGCGGGGGTCCGGAAGGACCTCCTGCCGTCCAATCTTTTTCGTCTATGGCCGCCGCCATTTTTTGGCGCCATTTTGGAAAATGGCGCCGGCTGAAGACGACAAGATTCAGGAGCAGGAGCCCGTTCCGGACCGCTGCCGTTCCGGACCGCCGCTGGACCCGCAGGTTATTTAAGTTATTGGGGGGGGGGTTCGGGAGGGTGGGGGATTTAATTTAAAGGGTCGGGGGTGGGTTTTAGGGGGTTTTAGTGTGCTGGCTCACGATTCTAACGATTTATAACGATAAATCGTTAGAATCTGTATTGTATTGTGTTCCATAACGGTTTAAGACGATATTAAAATTATCGGACGATAATTTTAATCGTCCTAAAACGATTCACATCCCTACAAGAAAGGCTTGCAGGTACAGGGGCTTCAAGATGGAGTATGTAGAAGAACAGGGTTAGGTGGGGATATTATGTGATGGTGTCACAGGTCATACAGTATGTGCAAACACTAATATTCTGCTGATAATGATGTGTGAGCAACTTTCGTTACCTATAACCTTTTGAACAGCACACCTATAGGGAGGAAAGTCCACTGGGGTTCTGCAGCATGTAACTGTTTGTTGTTGTGTTAATAGTAATTAATATATACCTAATATTTAACAACACTGACAGATACTTGTCAGTGTACTGTACTGGTTTTCCAAACAACATGCACTATCAACAATGTCATTAAACATTGGAGAGTGGCTTGTATATCAGTGTCTGGCGATGTAATATTTGTGAAGAGAATGTAGGACTGTGTACTACACAGTGTTGCCCGTCAGATAGTGTTCACATGTTGGACGTGGACCACATTATAAAGGGTGCATGCACACACACCACAACTGGGAGATGCCACCGGAGGGATACATGTCACAACGGATGGTGACCACATCTTGCAACCTTTGGCCTTTTCTGCCCATCCAATTAATATACTGGTAGTTAACACTGACTGCACACCAGCAGTCAGCACTTCTGTGTGCACATGGACACCAGATCGACACTCTTAAAGCCTGCGGAACATTCCTTACACAGGTTGCATCATGTAAATGGGTATGACGCATTAACATTAATATATTAACCTCTCCTTACGACTAGCAACAGCCTTGTAACCTGTCCGCTGACAGTCTGTGCAACTGGATTAATAAATGGCATGCAGATAGCTACATAACCCTTCCCATGCATCACCTTTCATTGGCCCACAACCTTAAGTCTAAGACAGTAACTATAGGAATCCTTCCCTGCCACACAAGGAATCCATGTACAAGCTGCCATGTGGTGTATGTACACTGATATATCAGTATGCACAGGGTACATGCTTAGCTTGTGCAGATGAGAATGGCTACACACTATTGTATGCCTATAGCACCTGGACATTTAGTGTATGCATGATCCACCACTATAATGGATGTCCTGCATGGCACCAGAAGTTGGTAATCTGCCTGTCAGTCACCCAGAGTTGGTGGAAGTCATCTTCCGTTTACCAGCACATGTGAGAGACCAATATAGGAAGCAAACTCAGTTTGTACCCAGCATCGGTTGGGCTCACATACGTGGCATTTGTCAGGCTGAGATAGCTATAATACTGAACACTGCTAAGAAATACGTGTTTTGAGTCCTCACCACCAACAGTGGCTGAAATGAGCACTGCTATTTGAATAGACTGCTGTCCACCCCTTCCCCTTTCCTCACAGATCATAAGAGCAGGCATACATCAGAACACTCCCTTACTGTGCATGGATTGTACTGAGGGACAGTAGCTTTTCTACTGTGAGGAACATGTCATGATGGCTTTGGAGTGAAATGGCTCAGTGTGATCCTTATAACATTGGTAGCCACATGCATTGCAAAATGTATTCTTCCAGTTACTGATTGTGGTGTGTGTGTGGGATTCTCGGGGAGGGGGGTTCTGGTGGAAAAAGGAAAATCAGGGAAGGGCGGTATAGTGGGACTTTATTTTGGATATGTCATTATTGATGGTGGGATTTCACCTTTTGTTATATGTTTCAAGTGACTGTTTGGTATTTTGTTTACCGCTTCCCTGTTAATAAAAAAGTATTTTGAAAAAAAACCCAATATTTATATCTCTTCTTTTTTTATATTCCAACAGATTATCAACACTAGAACAATGGGGAAGGAGAATAAAACATCGACCACAGAATTTATTCTTCTAGGCTTCTCTGAACATTCTCACCTGCATTTGATCATTTATATAATAGCTGTACCAGCATTCTTTCTCTCTGTACTTGGAAATTTGGGGTTTTTAATGCTGATGTGCTCTGACCATCATCTCCACAAACCCATGTACTTTTTCCTCAGTAACTTGTCCTTCTTAGATATCTGCAACACCACAGTCACTTTCTCTACGATGCTGGAAATTCTCTTAAAGGGGAAAACATTAATTTCCTTCTCTCTATGTATGACACAGTTTAGCTTTTTTATAATTGTAACACATGCAGAATTCTGTCTTCTCCCTACCATGGCCTACGACCGCTATGTGGCAATATGCAACCCCTTGCGTTACCCACTCATAATGACTAAAAAACTATGTATCTCATTTGTAGCTGCTTCATGGATAATTGGTTCTCTAGATACAGTTCCTTTAGCTGTTTTAATATCCCAATACTACTTTTGTGGTTCCAATGAGATTAACCATTTCTTCTGTGACCCCAATGCGCTGCTAAAGCTTTCCTGTAGTGATACCCACAACTTCGAAATGCTAGTTCTTTCTGAGGGGATTTTTGTGGGTGTCATCACATTTTTTCTAACTCTGTCATCCTACATCTTTATCATCGCAGCAATCCTGAAAATCCGCTCTTCTGAAGGGAGACACAAGGCCTTCTCTACCTGCTCCTCCCACCTCACAGTTGTTCTTCTATTCTATGGGACAGTTCTATGTGTCTACATGAGGCCAAGTTCAATGCAATCACCAGAGCAAGACAAAATGTTTGCCCTCCTGTACACAGTTCTAACTCCCATGCTAAACCCCCTGATTTATAGTCTGAGAAATGAAGAAGTAAAAAATGCTTTCAGAAAATTCATCTTTAGAAAGTAATATGGAAAAAGAAGTCCAGCATGTTTCTGGGCTAAGGAGAAACATAGGATGTAGTGGTCAAACAGGATTTATCATTCAACAAATAATTAATGATATCTTTTTGTCATATTATAAACCAAGTTAAAGTTAAGTTGCACTGATGACTGCTATTTCAATAGATGTTGGAAGAAGTTTGATAGGGCAGAGAGGTATTATCTGTTTTAGTTCCTGAAATGGCTGTGAATTGGGAAATTATTTCATGGAGCTGGTTAAAATTGTCTACACCTACTCAAGAGCAAGCCTTTGGTTAAATAACACTTATTAACGATGTTTGAACTTGGTAGGGGAAGGTTGCAATGTTGCCCATTATCAGCACTATTATTGACCATAGTGTTAGGGCCTTTGATGTGTCATTTACAAATATAAGAAAGTATAAAATTCGGGAGATCTGAAAGTTTTCAGTGTATGCAAATGATCTGTCAATCTATTTGTCTAATGCTAAAGAATCTCACTCACACTTGCTCAAGATTATTCAGCAGTACTCAAGAATGGATTTTCCCATTGAAAGTCTCATTTATAGCTGTAATCTGGGTTCAATTTCAGTTGTACCCTGAGGGTATCCAATACCATGATGCCACTTGTTGAGCAGATATAGATGAGAGGATGTTAATCAATAAAAAAAATACTTGAAGGAAGAATTCCATTGAGTTAGTGTTTGTCTTCTATTTTTAGATGGGGAGAATAGGAATAATAAAAGTATATTCTCTTACATGCTTCCAATTCTTATTTCATTATCATTTTACAAACATTTGGATGACATCCTTTTCTAATTTTTAAGGAAAGATTTAATTTTGCTAAATGCTTATGTTAATGTTATGAATATTTTCTATTGTATGTTGCTTAGAGCTTCGACAGTAAGCAACTAATAAATACCCCAAAGTAAATAAGTAAATAAAGAAATAAAGAAATAAAATCATAAGTAAAAAGGCAAGACTTGCGTTGAATACATTTAAATTATGAAGTAGGAAAGGGGGAATAATTTTTCTGGACAATCATTGATGAAGACGTTTTGTGATCAAAGAGAAATTTGATTTTTGTTGGACTTTGGAATTAAATTCATTTGTTTAATTGGAATGTTTCAGGTCATATTAAATGCTTTTGTCTGTAAGTATGGAATGTTAATGGCAGGAAAACTAAACAGGAGTTTGGTAATCTTCAGATTCATAAGTGTAAAAGGTTTATCCATTGGACTGTGTCTCAGGAAGTGGCAGTTAAATTGTAAAGGAGATTGGAGGAAAACCTAAACATGCCATTCAGAAATCCATTTTAAATTTTGAGGCAAAAGACATTTAACGTATGTGCCTAACCCTCTGAAAATCTACCCCAGTGTGTTTAAATTCCATAAAGTGGGACATAATAAGCGCCTCCATTTTTTTGGTGTTCAAATAAATTTTGTGCTCAATTAAACATTAGGGATGTGAATCGTTTTTTGATTTAAAATATCGTCCGATATATTTTAAATCGTCAAAAATCGTTAGGGCCACGATACAATAACAATTCCCCCGATTTATCGTCAAAAAATCGTAAATTGGGGGAAGGGGGAGGGCAGGAAAACCGGCACAGTAAAACATCCTAAAACCCACCCCCGACCCTTTAAATTAAATCCCCCCCCCAAAATGCCTTAAATTACCTGGGGGTCCAGCGCAAAATGGCGCCGGCCATAGACCAACACGATTCGACTGCAGGAGGTCGTTCCGGACCCCCGCTGGACTTTTGGCAAGTCTTGGGGGGGTCAGGAGGCCCCCCCAAGCTGGCCAAAAGTCCCTGGGGGTCCAGCGGGGGTCCAGGAGCGATCTCCTTCCGTGAATCGTTTTTCCGTATGGAAACATTCCACTTCCCAGACTAACTGGGTTGCTACAAAGCAATACCAGGTTCTTTTCAGGATGACACAGTAACAGTTTCCTGGCAGACTGACCCATGCACAAAAAGGCTGTCAGTCATCTTGGCCATCGCAAAACAGTACCAGGAAGTGAAAATCTGCTGGCAAACTAAGACCAGGGTGGCCCAGACAGTGGCCAAACCCTGACCATGCTCAGAAAATGTTATATCAGGTGGCTCCATTCCCCTCCCTAACTAAAATGCTTCCTTCAGCTACAGGCAATCCATCCCATACATTGACAATTCATACAGAACATGTAAAAAAAGATTACATAGAATTATCACCTTGGCTACCTATATTTTTTTGTACTTCACTAGACAATTGTGACTATTTAAACTAAGAGGGTATCTTTCAACAATTCCCCCTGACCCTATATAGGTGCATGAATGGCCACAAGGATATCTTCTACAGTTTTTTATCTCCTGTGCACATCAAGTATGCACAAACACTTATGTCTAACTTCTAATATATGCAATTATGATTCCTTATGCATGAATATCCGCAACACATTTAAAGCCTGTACCTTTCCTATCTATTTTAAAAAAATATGCACGTATATTTTTTGCAGGAAACAAATGTGACTTGTGCATGGAAATTGGTATAATGTAAGAGGTGCACATGTAAGTTAAATCGCCAGTTTGCCTATATCTTAACAGTCCTTCTCCATGTCACCAAGACCCTTCTAGCTCTTCGCGCCGAACTGCACAGATCAGAACTTCCACCCAAAAAATAGTAGACAATTGCACAAGACAATTAGCAGGTGTAAAATGATGTGCAAGGATGGTAACTTTCAAACTGGTGCATGGGTGCACTTTGGTGCCTTTGCATCAGTGCATGCCAGATACGTGGACATTTTATATTATAAAATAGCCTGGCCACCCCCACAAGTGCACCTAATTTTAAGTGGGCATGCACAAATCCTGCTTCTACAACTTAAGTTGTTCACCCATGCCATTACCAGTTTTACCAGTTTATCCACCAGTTCACCCAGTTAAGAGCTAGAGCCTCCAAACTCAACTAGTTTAATAGCATTCACTCCCCCCAGTTAGTCCAGACCCTTAAAGCCTCTCAGATATGGCTTTCTTTCTTTTTTTTTAAAACATATACCACCTCCAAAGCAGACGTAAACTTACACGACACTAGACCTGGGTGCGTGCCTAGGCGTGTAACTATCTGAATGCACATCTCTTGGCCTCCCCCTGGATACCCATGCCCCACCCAGACCACACCCCCTTTTGAAATGGAGTGAGATGTGTGTGCAGTGGAAGATATGTGTGTATCTGCGTGGCTTTTACAATATGGTGGGTGTGCGCAAGTCTGACTTGTGCACACATCCTCTAATTGATGCGCGCACCAGGGGGTAGATTTTCAAACCGCGCAATTTGGCCTACTTTTGCTGGCGCATCAGGCGCAAGCAAAAGTACGCTGGATTTTAGTAGATACGCACGGAGCCGCGCGTATCCGCTAAAATCTGGGATCGGCGCGCACAAGGCTATGGATTCTGTATAGCCGGCGCGCGCCGAGCCACGCAGCCTACCTCCATTCCCTCCGAGGCCGCTCCGAAATCGGAGCGGCCTTGGAGGGAACTTTCTTTTGCCCTCCCCTCACCTTCCCCTCCCTTCCCCTACCTAACCCACCCGCCCGGCCCTGTCTAAACCCCATCCTTACCTTTGTACGCTGGGGGCGGGTACGGAGGGCGCGGCCATGCCCCCGGACCGCCCCGGGCCGTAACCACGCCCCCGTACCCGCCCCCAAAACGCTGCCGACACGCCCCCTAAACGCCGCGATGACCGGGCCCGCCCCCCGACTCGCCCCCCTCGGAGAACCCCGGGACTTATGCGAGTCCCGGGGCTCTGCGCGCGCTGGTAGGCCTATGTAAAATAGGCTCACCGGCGCGCAGGGCCCTGCTCGCCTAAATCCGCCCGGATTTGGGCGGATTTAGGCGAGCAAGGCTCTTAAAATCCGCCCCCAGGATTTTAAGCTTCACCTTTAAGTTGCCAAATGTACCGGCATCTCTCATAAAATAGTGCACCTCCTGGCCATGGCCCATAGCCTCTAAACCACCCCTTTTTTTGTTCATGTAAAAGGGTATGCAAGACCAAATATATGCACGTACTTTTCATGTATCTAATAAGCATGTATATTGCGTACAAGCTACGTGTGTGCATATATGATAATTTTATGCACATGTATTTATTTATTTTTATTTTATTTATAGAGTTTTATATACCGTCATTCGGTATTGCCATCACAGTGATTTATATGCTTCCATTAAGTTAACAATCATACGGAATATGATATGTACATTGTAGTATTAGTGAAGTCATGGGGTAGTTAATAGGGATGTGCAGACAAAAGGTTTATGTTCATAAGTCCATAAGTCGAAGGTGAGGGTCAATTTCGGTCAATATGGACATATGTAGAATTCCATAAGTTGAGGCTATGTCCATACGTGCACCGGTTCCCTAAATAAAAATTTAAACCCCTCACCCTCCTTAATCCCCCCAAGACTTACCAAAACTCCCTGGTGGTCCAGCGGGGAGTCAGGACGCCATTCCTGTATTCCTTTGCGAGGAGCACGTGACGTCGGCGTCACGTCGGAGTGACGCGGACGTCACGTGATTCACCACGCGTCCACTCCGGGACCCTCGTTGGACCCAACCGGAACTTTTGGCCAGCTTGGGGGGGCCTCCTGACCAGCTTGGGGGGGTCAGGAGGCCCCCCCAAGCTGGTCGGAGTGACGTCGGCGTCACTCCGACGTGACGCCGATGTTACGTGCTCCTCGCAAAGGAATACAGGAATGGCGTCCTGACTCCCCGCTGGACCACCAGGGAGTTTTGGTAAGTCTTGGGGGGGGATTAAGGAGGGTGAGGGGTTTAAATTTTTATTTAGGATCAACGATCGCGATTTCCAACTTATTCAACATAGCTATGTTGAATAAGTTGGAAATCGCGATCGTTGCGCCTCATCACTTTTTTAAGTTAAAAAAAAAAATAAGTTGCGTTTTACATATGCGTTCAAAATGAATGCACACCCCTAGTAGTTAACATATTAATAGCGATATAACAGAGCGTGGGTTAGGAAGTAGATTTACAGAGTAAAGTTGGTTTAACAACGGTTTACTAGCTTCCTTTTAGTTAATGATCTTACAGAAGGTGTTAGGCATGTTGTCATAAAAGTGAAAACATGAAAGTTTAAAACATTTGTTTCTTGTAGAACTCAATTCATGTATCTTAAGCAATGTTCACCTAAGGAGGGAAGGTGGGAGAAAAACTCTGCTGCAATGTGGGAGGCAGGAAGATGTCACTATCAGCCCCCACACTGCTCTCCTCCCACCCCTCCTGCTCTATCTATTTTTAAATTGATCAGTCAAGTCACAAGCACAAATGAGGAAGGTATGCCTGCATCTTTTTTCCAGCATAAGGCATAGGAGATCCGGCAAAGTTAGGTTCAATATGACATGCAGCTGGCATACTCAGATGTTAGGTACCATGGACAGCCAGCCTGAGCACATCAAGCCATGCAACCCAAAAGTGAAGTCCACTTGCCACCCAGGATGCATGGGAGGTGCTCAATCCTGCTGTGTGGCCAGCTCCAGCCCTCCCACCCCCATGAGCTGCCAGGAGTGTGGTGGAAGAGCAGTGGGATGGCTCTGCAATCCAGGGCAGCCTGAAGGTAGGCCCAGGGTTTCACCCCCACTCCCCAGCAGTGCAGGGGTGCAGAGCTGGACATTTATACTGCTTCAACTTTTACCATATCAAGCACCCAAGGTCAACACAACTTCCAGTCAAAGTCTTTAAAACTAAATATTCTCATAAGCAATACAAACAAAACAAGACAAAGTTAACTAAAACTGAGAAGTTTAGTTGATTAATTTTTGTGTTCCCATGTCTGGGAGGTCCCTCGTCACCAACAATCAGGTCCCAGATGCTTTGACACTCTTTATTACCTGGCTGATGCGAATTCCATCTTTGAGGGAAAACCAACTGCTCCACTACCGCGTACTGTAAGTCACTTCAAACTTGCTTGTTCCAAGTTTTTTTGTGTGTGTGATTAAGCTACATAATTGAATTTAATTTAGCTGTACTGTTCAAGGAGAATTTCTTTTTGATAAAAAAAATATTAATTTGGTATACCATACTTTAATCTTACTGAAAGTGAGTAGGATATGCATTATAAGGACTGGTTATTTATACGTTCAGCTAGCACAAGGACTAGGGGATATGCCAAGAATTAACAGATATAAGATTTAAAACAAGTTGTATAAAATATTTCTTTACTCAACACACACGTAAGCTATACATTGTTTGCTTAAATATGTGATCTATGCACCTGTTTCTTGGAACCTTTTAATCTTTTGCATACTATGCCTTCTCCTTGTTGATTTCACCTCTCTTGTTCTTTCTTTTCTTCCTTCTCCCCCTCTCCTGTTCTTTGTATTTTCTCATAGTTATATGTAAACCAATATGATGTACCCACGAATACCAGTATAAAAAAAGCTGTTAAATGAATACATTTAGCATGGCCGAGCTCAGAAAAATGTTTTGGTAATTTCCTGGATGAAAAGTCCATGAACAATAAGACCTGGGGGAAAAACAACATTTATCCCTGGAAGTGGACAACAAGGATTGACTTTAATCTGTGGGGTCTGCTGGGTATCTCCTAGAGATCTGGATTGGTCACTATCAGAGTTCAGGATGACTTGATGATCCCTTTGATCTGACCCAGCTTGATTCTTCTTGTGTTATTGTTCTCTTCTAAGTATTAGACAGACCCCATAAAATGTGAACAATAAACCAGGATCCATACTGAGAATGCATTTATATACATTTATATGCATTCTGACCTCAGATCAGAAGTACAGAGTGAACTAAAAACCATTACTGGATTCACTGCATTTGAAAATTAAAGGTTTATTTTATTTCTTGATATTGAACTGTTACTGTAATCAAATCTAGGACCATGATTTCAGATTCACTTCTCATTAAAACAGAAAGCAAGTGTATTTTGTTTTTTTTTTAATAGAAGTTGAAATTAAGTATTTAATGTACGTCATGTAAAAAAAGAGATCCCTACATGTATCATAAACCATGTGTTCTGGTTTATTCATCTCTCTGCCTATCTCTACTTGAGAAGTTGTATCAGTCTATGGGTTGTTGTTTTTTTTTGCTCATCTGAGCCCCCTTCTACATGTGCTCACAGAAAAATTTGCCTTGATGGACTTTTAATTAAATCGGGTTTGAATTTACCAAATGTATTAAGGTGAAATCAGAAAAAATAATTCTCATGATTTAAGCAAATCTACTACTTGCTAATATTTAACAGCAATGTTATCCCATCACAGATAATGTCACCATTGTACAGAGTGGTGAGCAGAGCTAAAACAGGAATCTGAGCTGAGCTAATCTTATATCAGAGGAAAAAATGGTTTATGTTTATTCTGATATTCATCCAAAGAGCCAAAGGTATGAGTATGAATGTCTGACTCATGCTGCATCTCTCCTTTTCTTCTCATAAAGCTCCTGCCCTACCTGCAGTCTGTGACTGAGGAAGAACTGACAGCTTGAACAAATGCAGAGTGAAGAAGTAAGTCAATTCCAGATTACTTTAATCGTTAGAGTGCTTTTAATATATAAATATGGACTGAATTCTCTAGTCCAGTCACTAGTAAAACATTGTCAGTACTGGAAGCATTGTGTAGACTAAGAAGTCAGACTCAACAGAAGCAAAATTGAACGACTCATATTTTTATAGATTTAAAACTTAATGCAGGGTCCATAAGTTAGCAAAAAGAAATAGTTCTTTGGGTGGTGGTTTACAGCTGACAAATGTTAAAGGGTTTGTATATTTGGAATTAGGTAGGGAGCTAGGGTTTAATATTGAAGAGTAAAAAAAGGGGTGATCTTGAGGTTCAGAAAAAGAGTTATTGTTTTGACATTTTCAGTAGGAAGTGTTATGTATTTTGGTACAGTATCTAAAACATTAAATGTTGTATATGCACAGTAATGTGTTTCTTGCGACAACTAAGTTTTAAGGCCAATTTTCAAAATGAATTTGTGCATATAATGGCTACATAAGGGTTAAGAGGGCCATTTGGAAATTACGCTCTCCCCCATGTGCAGGAAAGAACATAAGATATGCCATACTGGGACAGACCAAGGGTCCATCAAGCCTGTGTCCATTGGTGGCCAGTCAAGTTACAAGTACCTGGCAAGTACACAAACATTAATGGGTAGATTTTACAAAATTACACATACGCGTACTTTTGTTCACTCACTAAGCGCAAACAAGAGAACACGGGATTTGAATATATACGTGCGTAGCCACACGTATCTGTTAAAATCCAGGATCAGCATGTGCAAGGCTGAGCAAAATCAGCAGCCTGCGCGTGCCAAGCCGCACAGCCAGCCTTCATTCCCTCCGCTCCGAAATCGGAGCGGCTTCGGGAGGAAACTTTCCTTCCTCCTCCCCTCCACCTTCCCCTCCCTTCCCCTACCTAACCCACCCTCCCATACCTATCTAACCCCCCCTACCTTTATTCCAGAAGTTACACCTGCTTGAGGCAGGCGTAACTCGCGCGCACGGACCGGCTGCTGGCGCGCTATGTTCCGGTCCGGGGGCTGGTCTGGAAGCCGCAGTCACGCCCCCGGAATGCCCCTGGGCTGGAACCATGTGTGTGGCCCCGCCCCGGAACACCCCTGGATGATGCACCGCTGTGACACGCCTCCCGACACGCCCCTCCAAGGAAAGCCCCGGGACTTACGCACGTCCCGGGGCTTATGCGCACCGCCGATCCTATGCAAGATAGGCTTAGTGCGCAGGGGGGGGGGGGGGGGTTGGGATAGGTTTTCGCACATAACCCTTTGAAAATCTATCCCTGAATGAATAGATCACAAACTACTAATCCTTATTGATTATTAGAATTTTTTTGCCTTCTGCTTTAGAAACTTATCCAAACCCTTTATAAACCCAGTTATACTAACCGCCATAACCACATCCTCTGGCAATGAATTCCAAAGCTTAATTTTTCATTGAGTGAAAAATATTATTTTCCAATTTGTTATTAATGCCTTGGTTTTTAGCAACTAAAACCAATGCCGGGTTTATAGGTATCAGTTTCCCTTACTGCTAGTCGGCAGCCTTGAAAACCAACGCCGGGTTTTAGCTGCGTTGGCTTTCGTGACTGGAGTATGGCAGTCATGAAAAACTGTTTGGGTTTGCATTAGCAAGGATGCGCTAAGGGTCGCAAGCGACCATAGCACATCCTTGCTAATGCGACCCCTTAATTTAAATATTGCATGGTGCCCCCCCCTTTGGGGCACCATGCGCGCATTAAGAGAGCAAGCGCTGACTGTTCAGCACCCACTTTCTACGCGCCTTTATTGCATCGGCCCCATTGTTCTTAAAGCAGTTCTCAGAAGCATTTTTAAGCACGTGTAATAAGCTTTTCCCTTATCTGCTTCCTTAGCCCTCTGAATCAGGCCATCACCCAGACAGACTCAAAAAGACTCCTCTTACAAGGTTTCTTGCTCTATTCCAAAGATGGTGTTACCATAGTTTCATGCACCCCTGCTTGAGAGTGTGTTTTCGATATGTCCCGGTCAGAGGGGTGAGGACCTCTAGAGGGATGTTGGATTGCTCTGATTGGAGAGAGGAACACAAGTGACTCCTGGAAATTCCCTGAAATCAACTGATAAAGTGAAGAGCTGCATAAACTGATACAGTGATGAAAATATTCTTTTTGTTTCTAGTCTCCGACTATTGTGCCTTTCCTATAAATTGGCAGAAAAAGTTCTTGTTGTTTGTGAAAGATCCCCAGCAGATGTAATGTTGGGGATGCTTCCAATCTGATGATCTAGCAGGGGTGAACATCTGAGATCATGGAACTGATTCAGGATTATTGATTGGATATCATGATAAATCTCCTATTGAACTGACTTTATGGGTAGGAGAGTACACACAGTGTAAGCAGAAGAAGACAATGTACTGGGTCCAATTATGGGCCCATCAAACCCAGCATCCTATTTCAAGCAATAGCTAGCTAATCCAGGTCACAAGTGCCTGGCAAGATCCCAGTTGATAGCTCACCTGCTGCTAACACTCAGGGAGAAGTAAGGGCTTTCTTCTAGTCTGTCTGCTTAATAACAGTTTATAGACTTCTCCAGGAACTTGTCTAAACCTTTTATAAACCCAACTTTGCTTACGTACAGGTCGATACAGTAAAGTGTGCTCCGTCGGAGCGCACTGTCAGCCTGCTCTGGACGCGTGTTTTCCCTTACCCCTTATTCAGTAAGGGGAGGAAAACACGCGGCCCACCCGCGGCACCTAATAGGGCCATCAACATGCAAATGCATGTTGATGGCCCTATTAGGTATGCGCGCGCGATTCAGTAAGTAAAATGTGCAGCCAAGCCGCACATTTTACTCTAAGAAATTAGCGCCGACCCAAAGGTCGGCGCTAATTTCTTCCGGCGCCAGGAAAGTGCACAGAAAAGCAGTAAAAACTGCTTTTCTGTGCACCCTCCGACTTAATATCATAGCGATATTAAGTCGGAGGTCCCCAAAAGTAAAAAAAAGTAAAAAAAAAAAAATAAAAATTTGAATTTGGCCCGCGGCTGTCGGGCCGAAAACCGGACGCTCAATTTTGCCGGCGTCCGGTTTCCGAGCCCGTGGCTGTCAGCGGGCTCGAGAACAGACGCCGGCAAAATTGAGCGTCGGCTGTCAAACCCGCTGACAGCCGCCGCTCCAGACAAAAAGGAGGCGCTAGGGACGCGCTAGTGTCCCTAGTGCCTCCTTTTCCCCGTTTTTCCCGCGTCACCTCATTTAAATACTGAATCGCCCGCACCGGCGAGGGGCCGGTGCGCGCGCCGGGAGAGCGGGCGTTCGTCCGCTCTCCCGCGGTCTTACAGTATCGACCTGTAAGTTTAATTGTGATTTTGGCAGGTACTTGTAACATGGATTGGCCACTGTTGGAAATAAGTTGTTGGGCTTGATGAACATTTGATCTGACCCAGTATAGCAACTTCTTATGTTCTTATGTGGAGTGAAAAAGAATTTTCTCTAATTTGTTTTAAATGTGTTGTCTCATGGGGATCCAGAGGACATGCATTTTTAGGTGGGTTCAGAGAGGCACTTCCATAGATGTGACTTGGAGAGGATCAAGAACCAGCATGTTTGGTTTTATTCTGTTTTGTTTCATTTAATTAGAAAAAAAATATGCAAAGAAACGAAGAAAAAAAAAAACAAAAGCAAAAAATTTAGAATAAACAAGTAAAAATTAAACTTCCTTTAAGGCCTTGCCCTGTCTTCCCCACCCTCCTCAGACCCCTATATCCCATCCCTGGCATCCCTTTGTCACCAGCCTGAGGGCAGTCATGCCATTTTTAAAGGGAGGAGCAAGATGGCAGGAGGACGCGGACATTAGACCTTCCCTTTGGACCTACGAGCCCCAAGGGTTGGGTAAGTGGTGGCCAGGAAATTCCACAGCCCTGGAAGTATTTTAAGGGCAGGAGTGGGGGCATCAAATGAGCCTAGGGAGAAACTGGCTGGTACTACTTCAGCCTAACTAGGTAGACCCAGGCCCTGGGTTGTCTTTGTGTGGTGGGAGAGGGGGATGAAGGGCCTCAGGGAGGCTGTCTACTTATTTTTGATTCCCAAAAACAAAAATATCTGAAACGTTTAGGGTATTTTTGTACAAGACAATATTTGGCTTGGATTTGTAATTCATATAAAATAAATTCACATCACAAATGTGTATTCCAACCAAATGTTGGATTTAGACTCCTTTATGGATGCAAGACACCTACCTTAATAGGAAAAATTAAAATTAATATTCTGTATTTTATAATGAAACGACGTGGGAGGGGGAAAGGTCAGAAACATGCAAAATTGATGTATTTTGTGTCTTTATTCATTCTCCAGCCTCCCTCAGAAATCAGAGACATGAGCTCTTCTATCCTTCTATTGCTTTAGATTTCCAGGCCCATTAATTCATTAACTGTGAACTACTTCAGCTCTTGCAAACTCTGCCCAAGATACTGATTCTGAGGACTGCGTCTTCACCAGCACCATAAGTTTTACTCTGCTCTTCCTCCTCCTGGCTATGCCTCATTTGGTGGGAGGGAACCTGCAAAGACTGCATAATGATAAATGATATAAAACCAGTATCTGCTGCTTTTGATGAATTTGAGAAGAATCAAATGACTGAGTGGTTATTAACACTGGTAGCCATACACATGACTGGGACTACCTGTATAGTGAAAAATGTATCATTCATTAAACTGCAATGCTTTAATCTCTTTCTTTATATCCTAACAGATTCTGGACACTGAAACAATGGAAAAGGAGAATAAGACATGGAAAACAGGATTCATTATTCTGGGCTTTAATAAACATTCACATGAGGAAATCTTAATTTATGTAATAGTTTTTCCAGCGTTTTTAATTGCTATTCTGGGAAACCTTGGGTTTTTAACCTTAATGTGGTCTGACCATAATCTCCAAAAACCCATGTACTTCTTCCTCAGCAACCTGTCCTTCATAGATATCTGTAATACTGCAGTCACTCCTTCAACAATGCTTCAAAGTCTCATAAAAGGGAAAATACTAATTTCCTTCTCTCTATGTATGACACAGCTTTACTGTTTTGCAATATTAACAAGTACTGAGTTCTACCTTCTCACTGCCATGGCCTATGACCGCTATGTAGCAATCTGCAACCCTTTGCGATACCCACTCATGATGAATAAAAGGATCTGCATCATACTGGTGACGGTTTCATGGATAGCTGGCAGTCTGGGTGAAGTTCTTCCAGTAGTTTGGATATCTCAGTTCTCTTATTGTGGCTCCAATGAGATTAACCATTTCTTCTGTGACTCCAATGCACTGCTAAAACTCTCCTGTAGTGATACTCGCAACCTTGAAATACTAACACTTTCTGAAGGAATATTTGTGGCTTTTATCCCATTTCTTCTAATTCTGTCATCTTATATCTTTATCATTGTAGCCATCCTGAAAATTAATTCTTCCGATGGGCGATGCAAGACCTTCTCCACTTCCTTCTCTCATCTTACAGTGGTTCTTCTGTTCTATGGGTCAATTATGTGCGTCTACATGAGGCCAAGTTCAATGCAATCCCCAGAGCAAGACAAAATGTTTGCCCTCCTCTACACAGTGCTCATCCCCATGCTAAACCCTCTGATTTACAGTCTGAGAAATCGAGAATTAAATAATGCCTTCCAAAAATTCATCAATAAAAAATAATAATATGATAGGAAAAATATGAAAGTCTGCAAGGAACTAGCACTACGTTGGTGTTTCTTAGTTATTTCAATAATGAAGTGTAATTTACTGTAAAAATTAAGAAAAACTGCTAAAAGATTAATCAAATCCTAGCTTGATTTTTCTTCATTTGGGTTGTTGCTTGCTTGTGTATTTATTTAAGGGTGAATTTTAAAAGCCCTACGCATGGCTAATCCAGGAGATACGAGCGTGACTGGGAGGCATGTGGGGCGCGCGGATTTTAAGATACCCGCAGCTACGCACATCTCCCTGTATGCGAATACTGAAGGTTTCACGAAAAAAGGGTGGGTCTGGGCAGTGCATGGGTGGGCTGGGACAGCTCCAGCAAGTCAGTGTCACTCAGAAGCGTGTGCCGGGATTGGACAACTGTGTAACTTGCTGCTGCTATGGACTGCAGGTAAGTATTAAAACAAAAAAAAATATCTAGAGTAGTTAGCAGAATTTTTGGGGTCGGGGCTGGTAGGGTAAAAGGGAGGCAAGTTAGGTGGGGGCTTTAGGAAGTTCACTTCTTTACATGGGTGAACTGGGAGGAAACTGGAAAAAGGGCCTATCACGTCAACGTGCGTACCTACTAAATTCCTCCCCTTATGCGATCAAGACAGGATCCGCGTCGATGTAAAATTGTGTACACAGGTAGCTGATTTTATAACATGTGTGCATGTTATAAAATTGGCGTGTTGATGTGCATGCACTGGAAAACACACGCACTCTGAAAATCTACCTTTTATTTTGTATCATTGAGCATGATGGAGACCATTATCTGACTTGCATTTTCCAAACAAAAGGACAAACATGGAAAGAGAAAAGGATTAGCATAGGATAAACATTGCAGATCCCTAGATGATAAATGAAGAAATGGACTAACTTTAGGTATTATATCTCTGCAGGGGTGTAGTCTTCATGGATCAGCTCTTACTATCGTAAGCAACTTGCTGGGCAGACTGCATGGACAAATTGGCTCTTTATCTTCTTTTATTTACTATATTACCATATGTAAGCTATTTTGAAATGATTGGACATCGCTGTGCTTTTTCCCCAACTCCAGAACATTATTATTTCTCACAAATTCTCTCAATTGCCTCAGCTATATTAGGAATCAATACTAAATCTGAAACTTAGCAATCACCCTAATTCTAGCGAGCATTGATGCTTGGACATTGGCTGATACTATAAATTGCATGTCACGATGCAATTTGTATTAAACGAAATATAAATAACAGCAAAGTCACAAATGCTTTATTACTTTGTTTTAAAGAAATCATACAACGAGGATCACTATGGGATACATTTCAGCAGTTTTTCCTGGTTAGTAACTCGATTTCTAAAACACCTACAGATTTATGTTGTTGGCACTGACAAATGGCTATTTCACAACTGTCTTAACCTTAACATTTCAAAAACAGAAATAATATATCTGACCAGGATTACCTAAATTCGTTTTTGGTAATCATACAATGGCAATCTCATCATATGTACTCACCATGAAAATGCACTTTCAAAATTAAAAAAAAAAATAAAAAAGTTCCTTTGCATGCTGGGCAGGCTAAAACCCCTTCTCATCCTGATTATGCAAAGAGATGGTAACTTCCAATCTATTCCTTTAGGGCAGGATTTTAAATGCCCTGCGTGCATATATCTGGCCGGATTTACGCGCGCAGGGCACTCGCGCGCCGGTGCGCCTATTTTGCATAGGCGCGCCGGCGTGCGCAGAGCCCCGGGATGCGCGTAAGTCCCGGGGCTTCGTAAAAGGGGTGGGGAGGGGTGTGTCTGGGGGCGTGTCCAGGGTCAGGGGGCGGTTTGGGGCAGGACCGGGGGCGTGGCGCCGGCCCAGGGGCATGGTCAAGGCCTCCGGACCAGCCCCTGGGTCGGGTGATGGCGCGCCAGCAGCCCGCTGGCGCACGCAGATTTACGTCTGCTTTCAGCAGGCGTAAATCTGGCAACAAAGGTAGGGGGGGTTTAGATAGTGCAGGGGGGTGGGTTAGGTAGGGGAAGGTGGGGGAGGGCAAAGGAAAGTTTCTCCTCCTCCTCAGCATTTAAAATCTGGCCCTAAAGGAATAGATTGGAAGTTACCATCTCTTTGCATAATCACTATGACAGCGATCGGCGCCATTTTGAGTATTGGCGGGACGGCAATTTTGAGTCTCAAAATGGCGGCGATCGGCGCCATTTTGAATATTGGGATCGGACGGATGGCGTGAAAGGAGGTCGCTCCCGAACCCCCGCTGGACTTTTGCCCCCCCAAGCTGGTCCCTGTGGGTCCAGCGGGGGTCCCTGAGTGACCTGCCGTCCGACGCCAGGACTCAAAATGGCGCCGAAAGCCTTTGCCCATACTATGTCACAGGGGCTACCGGTGCCATTGGTCAGCCCCTGTCACATGGTTGGAGCTCAAGATGGCGCCGATGGCCATGTGACAGGGGCTGACCAATGGCACCATAGCCCCTGTGACAAAGGCTATCGGTGCCATTAAGAAACTAGCACCGAGGGTCTGAGTGAGTTCCCGGCCCCCACCGCTGGACCACCAGGGAGTTTTGGTATGTCTTGGGGGGGTCAGGAGGGTGGGGGGTTGTAGTTAATTTAGTAGTAACGTATTTACAGATCGACAACTTATTGAATTCTCCATACTTCCGCATGAAACGGAATTGACCCCCCCACGAATATGGATCGCGTACGCAATGAAAACTTTTTGCCTGCACATCCCAACTCCGGGGCACCACCGCTCCCTTGACCCTTGGTCGCATAGGGTCACACCTAAGTCCCAGAGGCCTGGGTCCCTACAGGCTCCTCCTGGGGGGAGCTCAGGCTTCCAGGGTTGAAACTTCCTTCGGAACACCTCTTCAGTGCCGCCTCCCGGCTGCGACTCCCACTGTGGGTCCCCACAGTACAACACCTGCAGTCTCAGCCGGCCCAAGGGTCCACCACCCTAACAGGGCTAGCCAATAGGGGTGTGCATTCGGATTGACCGCATTAGTAAAACGCAACTCATATTTTTTTTTTACTTAAAAAATTGATTCGACATAAACGATCGGATTTCCCACATATCGAACATAGATATGTTCGATATGTGGGAAATCGCAATTGTTGAGCCAAAATAAAAATATAAACCCCCTCACCCTCCTTAATCCCCCCCCCCGACTTACCACAACTCCCTGGTGATGGAGCGAGGAGTGAGGACGCCATTTCTGCAATCCTTGGCGAGAAGCATGTGACGTCGGCGGCACGTCGAGTGACGCCGGCGTCACGTGATTCCCGGCTCGTTCGCGCCGGACGGCTCGTTCGGCCCAAAAAGAACTTTTGGCCAGCTTGGGGGGTCAGGAGGCCCCCCCAAGCTGGCCAAAAGTTCTTTTTGGGCCGAACGAGCCGTCCGGCGCGAACGAGCCGGGAATCACGTGGCGCCGCGTCACTCAGACGCGACGTCACGTGATTCCCGGCAAGTTCGCGCCGGATGGCTCGTTCGGCCCAAAAAGAACTTTTGGCCAGCTTGAGGGGGTCAGGAGGCCCCCCCAAGCTGGCCAAAAGTTCTTTTTGGGCCGAACGAGCCGTCCGGCGCGAACTTGCCGGGAATCACGTGACGTCGGCGTCACGTGATTCCCGACTCGTTCGCGCCGGACGGCTCGTTCGGCCCAAAAAGAACTTTTGGCCAGCTTGGGGGGGTCAGGAGGCCCCCCCAAGCTGGCCAAAAGTTCTTTTTGGGCCGAACGAGCCGTCCGGCGCGAACTTGCCGGGAATCACGTGACGCCGCATCTGAGTGACGCGGCGCCACGTGATTCCCGGCAAGTTCGCGCCGGACGGCTTGTTCGGCCCAAAAAGAACTTTTGGCCAGCTTGAGGGGGTCAGGAGGCCCCCCAAGCTGGCCAAAAGTTCTTTTTGGTCCGAACGAGCCGTCCGGCGCGAACTCGCCGGGAATCACGTGACGCCGCGTCACTCGACGTGCCACCGACGTCACATGCTTCTCGCCAAGGATTGCAGAAATGACGTCCTCACTCCTCGCTCGATCACCAGGGAGTTGTGGTAAGTCTGGGGGGGGGGATTAAGGAGGGTGAGGGGGTTTAAATTTTTTTTTTGCACATATGTACATATACCCAACTCATTGGATTTTTTTTATGTCCATATTGGCCGCAAGTGGGACCCCCTTTCGGACATAAAAAATATGAACATAAAATTTTGCTCTGCACATCCCTACTAGCCAATGCCACTTTCACCTTTTTCATTTTGAAAACATTTTGAAACAAAACAGGAAATGTTGACAAAAGCAAAATTCAATCAACTCTATACTGCAGACTTTTAATAAAAGTTTGTAATTGATTCAGCTTTTGCCTTATCAAACAGCCAATTTATGTTCACATTCTTTAAAAGTAAACACCCTCAACCTCAAGGTAAACATAAAAAAAAAAGGTATACATATCTCAGAAGTTTGACTGACTGAGTTAATCGGCTCTGTGAATTCCCTGTTTTCCAATGATCAGGTCCCAAATGCTTTGACCATGTTTATAACTGCTGATTCATTATTAGCATTTGAGAAGCAGCTACTGCTCATCACATGAACGCACACTGTAAGTCAATTCAAAGTGATATATTTATTTATTATTTGTGAATTGCTTTTAATTTGTATAAGTAGATTTCATTTATGTGCATAGCTCAGTGACAGGGAATACATTCTTAGAAAGCAAAAGTACTGATAAAATAACTTGCTATAGACCAGCTTAATATTGTTCGTAGTCAGTATATACTAGATATTATTAAACTAATATTATATATCATTTTCCAAAAGTAATATTGCATTTTCTAACATATTTGATAATTATTCATACTGCATGGACCTACAAGAGGCTAAATTTCAACTGAATTTATATTGGACGTGCATCTCTTAGGGAAATTAAATCCAAAGCCTAGAGTAAAGCACAAATCATTTCCAGCATTCAAGGGGTGTGATTTTGATTGTTTTTGCGATTTTGAATGGTTATTGTGATCAAAATCTAGAATCATGATTTCAAAATCTTATTATTAAAACTTATACGGTAATTTTCAAACCAGTGCATGTGCACACATTTGCATGCATGATTCAGCCTGCACCCAGGGATGTGGATATTTTTTAATTTGCATATGAATATGCGTGCATGTTATAAAATAGCCTGGCCATGTACACATACGCCCCAAATTTTAAATGGCTCAGGCATCAGCTTTGAAATTTTAAAAGGAACAATCACACACGTCATTACCAATTGGTCAGTTCATCCACCAATTCACCCAGTTAACAGCTAAGTCCTTCAGACCTTGGCTTGAGTTTTTTTTAAACTTACAAGCCATGCATAGCAGAAGTGAAGTTCCATGGCAGGAGACCCTGACACATGCTGGGCTACGTTAGTATGTGTGCATTTCTTGGCTAGACCCTGTCATACCCATGCCTCTCCCAGACTGCACCCTTTTTTGAAAAGTTGTGAGATGTGTGCACCGCAGCATTTCCGCATGTAACTGAGTGCTTTTTAATATATGGTTGATGAGTTAATTAATGTGCATGCTGGGCTTTTAAAATTCATCTTTTTGAAAATAAGTCTCTCCTAAATGAAAATACTTTGTTTTATGTCAGGTTTGATACTGAAAGTTGCAAAGAGTAATTCTGATTTTAGTGACTGATGTTAAAATAGAATATACAATCACACCACTGGATGATGGCTTAAAGTTTGTGATTCTTTTGGCCTCGTCAAACCCCAGAAATGGGAAAATTAATGGAAACTCTAACAAAAGTATTAATAGTTAAGTATCGAGAATCAGTCAACTGCAGGAACCGGGGCAGTATGGTTTTACCAGAGAGATATAGAGATCGTGTCAATGAAGCTGACTTCCTTGCTTGGGTGATGAGAAAGTTAGATCAAGGACGTGAGCTGGATGTGGTTTGCTTGGATTTCAGCAAAGCTCTTGATCCATTCCTGCACAGGAGACTCAAAAATAACCTGAGCAGCGGTCCCAGGGTGTGGACTGGAGTAGGAACTGGTAGATGACAGAGGGCAGTGGTAAATGGAATTTAGTTTGAAGAAAGAAGGGCATGTAGCAGAGTGCTTCAGGGATCGGTCCCAGGGTTGTATCTGTTTAACACTTTTGTGAATGATATTGCAGATTTGTTAGAAAGAAAGTCATGCCTCTTTGCAGATGACAATAAGACCAGAAAACTAGTGCACATCCCTGACAGAATAGACAGAATGAGATGTGATCTAGGAAAGTTTGGGCAGTGGTTGAATGTTTGGCAATTAACATTCAGTGCAAAAAACAAAACAGGACTGGAACACAGATACTGGATCAGGAGACACACCTCAGGGCTGGAACATGGACATCTGTTTAAAAAAGGATTGGATAAGTTCTTGGAGAAGTCCATTGCCTGCTATTAATTGTTGACTTAGAAAATAGCCACTGCTATTACTAGCAACGGTAACATGGAATATACTTAGTTTTTGGGTACTTGCCAGGTTCTTATGGCCTGGATTTACCACTGTTGGAAACAGGATGCTGGGCTTGATGGACCCTTGGTCTGATCCAGTATGGCATGTTCTTATGTGCTCAGACTATGATCTCACTGGCATTGCTTACCTGCTCGGGTACCATGAAAAGAAGGAATGCAATCTAGCTGCTGCTGCTTTATATGCACCTTAGGCATGAATGAGAAACATAAATAAATGATAATGAAAATATTGTTTTTATTTTTATGGGTTCCCCCCATTTGTTTCTGGGGCCATAATTGAAACAAAAAATGGCTTTCATTCATTGCTTTCTGCACAATCATTTCAGTCAAATGCACTTCTCTCCTATCTGGTCAATTTTAAAAACCTTGCGCACCAAAATCGGGAGATATGTGTGGGGCTCAGACTTGCGTGGATCTCCTGTTACTCGCACAGAAATCATTTTGCTGAAAAGGGGCGTGGAATGGGTGTGGTCTGGGCGGGGCACGAGAGGGGCATAGGCAGGCCAGGTCTGTAGCATGAATCCAGCACATAAGCAGTTACACACACAAGCGCACGCCAGGGTCCCCTACTGCATAACTTTACTTCTGCTACGGACAGCGTGCAATCATGTAACAAAAACAAAATGCTAGTCAGCAGGGTATTAAAGGTAAAAGGGAAGCGAGTTAGCAGGGTGAATTAGGAAGTCCTTTCCTTTACTGGGGCGAACTGGGAAAATGGCTGTTGCAATGGTGCGTGAGGCTACAAAAATTCTCTCCAGGATGCATTATGTTATAAAATTGTCATGTCCATGTGCGTGTGCCAGCAAACATGCCACACGTGCCACACACGCTTCTATAAACACACGCCTTTTTATCAATGCGTTAGTAACACTTTTTGATGAATCTAGCTATGTTTTAGCAAATCTATGTGCATAAGAGTCCCTTAATAGCAATTTATGAGTGTGTAAATTTTGGCCCCATCCCAAAACACCCCTAGACTGCCACCTTTTCCATGCATATAAATCTCAATGAAAGCAAAAATATGTGCATATGTTTGATCTTTATTAAATAGTTTGTACTTGAATAGATAATATTTATGTGAATAAATATGTGATCATTTTAAGGCTGTAAGAATGTGAACATTCACCCCTTAGGGCGTGTTTTTTAGAAGAATTTACATGCTTTAAATTGGGTTTAATACAGAATAATGCTGAGCTACATAGAGAGCAAAATAACCAATAAGAAATAGGAGGTGATAATCCCTTTGTATATGTCATTGGTGAGGCCTCATCTGGAGTATTGTGTTCAGTTCTGGAGACCGTAACTGAAAAGGGACAGAGACAGGATGGAGAAGGTCCAGAGAAGGGTGACAAAGTGGTGGGGGGTCTCTATCAATTGACTTATGAGGAGAGATTGAAGATCTTAAATGAATAGAATGTGTGAATGTGTAGAATGTTAAGATTTATTAGGAAGGGAATGGTTAATAGAACGGAAAATGTCATAATTCCTCTGTATCGCTCCATGGTGAGACCGCACCTTGAATACTGTGTACAATTCTGGTCGCCGCATCTCAAAAAAGATAGAGTTGTGATGGAGAAGGTACAGAGAATGGCTACCAAAATGATAAAGGGGATGTAACAGCTCCCCTATGAGGAAAGGCTGAAGAGCTTAGGGCTGTTCAGCTTGGAGAAGAGACAGCTGAGGGGGGAGATATGATAGAGGTCTTTAAGATCATGAGAGGTCTTGAACGAATAGATGTGACTCGGATATTTACACTTTCGAATAATAAAAGGACTAGGGGGCATTCCATGAAGTTAGCAAGTAGCACATTTAAGACTAATCAGAGAAAATTCTACTTCACTCAACGCACAATAAAGCTCTGGAATTTGTTGCTAGAGGATGTGGTTAGTGCAGTTAATGTAGCTGGGTTCAAAAAAAGTTTGGATAAGTTCTTGGAGGAGAAGTCCATTAATGGCTATTAATCAATTATACTTAGGGAATAGTCACTGCTATTAATTGCATCCATAGCATGGGTTCTTCTTAGTGTTTGGGTAATTGCCAGGTTCTTGTGGCCTGGTTTTGGCCTCTGTTGGAAACAGGATGCTGGGCTTGATGGACCCTTGGTCTGACCCAGCATGGCAATTTCTTATATTCTTATGTTCTTATATCCTGGAAGAGAGAAGGTACAATGGGGATATGATATAGACCATTAGATATCTGAAATGTTTTAATGATGCACAATTGACAAAACTTTTCCATTTGAAAGAAATCAATAGAACTAAGGGGCATGTAATGAAACTCCAGGGAGGACGACTCAGAACCAACGTCAGGAAATATTTCTTCATGGTGGATGCCTGGAAAGCCCTTCCGGAGGAGGTGGTGATGATTAAATCAGTGAAAGATTTAAAAGGGCATGGGATAAACACTGTGGATCCCTAAAGGTTAGAGGATGGAAATGAGGAAAAGAGTGCATGGGGGTAACTTGCTGGTTTGGCAATTACTACCCTTAACCAATGGGCCTTCATGTTGTTGACGCAACTCAATCATTGCTTCAGTGGCAAGAAGTGAGGGGGAAGTCGACTCAATCAGTAACCAACAACGCTCCTGGCTTGATGGTCTGGGAAGCTGGTAAATTTGGGGGTGAATTGTGTGGCACTGCAGATACCACCATAAACTTGCTGGGCAGACTGGATGCACCATTTGGTCCTTTTCTGCCATCATATCTATGTTTCTGTGTAAATGCACTTTATTACTGCAAATGGGCTTTTGAAAATTGCTATAGTAATGTCATTGAAATGTCCTTAGGCTATACATGTGGAAGTACATTTTCTTTTTTTTTTCTTTTTTATTGATTTTCAATTTCACATCAAGAAAACAATCTTGTGTAGAAAGCAGTTTAACAGAAACATTTTAAACACACACTTTTTTTTCCTCCCATCCATTCTGCTTGTAGAGTCCTCGTTTACTATGGAGGATTCTTTACACAACCTTAGGAATACAATTATTAAACATCAAAGAAAAGAAAGGTTCTTATACAGGAGTATTACATTTTCAGTCAGATCCAGCTATAGGATCTTATTACTCTTAACCCTCCAACACAGGAGAAGATGTTATTAACTCAAGGGAGTGCTTTTTTTTGGATATTTTCTATCTGTTCTGGTTGAAAGAACAGGTAAGAAATATTTCTATATTTTACACTGCATTTACATGGATATTTAAGTATATACATCGCTCCCAACTTTTGAACCTGAGACCTTAAAGTCAGGAACTGCTTCCTTCTAAGTTGAGTGCTTCTTGTTAGATGTGGGAAAATCCCAACATTTAGACCCAAAAACATTTCGGCTTTCTTACGAAAATATGATCTTAAAACCCAGTCTCTATCCGATTCGAGAAGGAATGTCACTATTAATGTTGTGGGTTTCACTTGCTCTCTGTGGGTGGTTTCTATTAAATTTATTATGAAGGAGGAGGAGAGGAACAACTGATGCAATACTCCGGGGAAGAGACTGGCCTGGGAAACACTGTAGCCTGTACGGAACAGCCTTCAACAGAAAGGAAAGTGCTTTTACATTTTCCTAAAAAGAAGGAACTAATAAAGCCTGAAGTGTTTTCTTTAGAACAGATCTGGGAAGCTGTGCAGTCAATGATAATCTTTTGAACCAGATAAATCCTTTACTATCTTTGATTAATAACACAGTGGAAAGAGTGGAGAAGGTAGAGGAAGAAATGAAAATTCAAAGGGTTAAATATGAAAATGTTGAGACTGAAATGAAAGAGATGAGAAATCTTCAATGTAATATTGTCAAAGAGAACACAATATTGCTGAAGCGCATGGAAAATATGGAAAACCAATTAAAAGGGAGAAACTTACGCTTAATCAATTTCCCAAGGGATTCAATGGTGACCCCCACGTGATATGTGGAGACAATATCTTCTACAGATATTGAGAATCCTGGAAGCGGCAATCCTCCCAACATCTCGGGTGTATTACATACCTCCTTTTAAAAAAAAGGAAAAAGAAGGGGAAAAAGAGTGTCAAGTATTAACTCCAGTGGCACCAGTAATATTAGACTCACCAGGATTGGACATAACGAATTTAACATAACAAATTTAGTGGAAGTACATTTTGGGCTGGATTTTAAAACCCCGGTGAGCGTAAATCTGGGGGTTTACGTGCGTGGCCGGTCCTTACGTGTGCTGGGCCCATTTTCAAATGAGCCCAGCCTCGTGTGTTAACCCCGGGATGTGAGTAAGTGCAGGGGCATGAAAATGGGGCAGGCTGGGGGGCGGAGTAGGGCAGGCTGGAACAGCGCCATTCCTCATTCTGCCCGCGCACGCAAGTTACTTCAGGTCAGGGCGTGAAGTAACTTGCATAATAAAGGTTAAAAAAAAAAAAGGGTGGGGAGGAGAGTGGAAGGGGAAGGGAGGTTAGGGTAAGGGGTAGGAAAGTTATCTCCTGAATTAGAGCAGAATGGAAGGGAACTGGGGAAGCTCCAATCTCATTGCCACATGAATTAGCAATTTCTACCCCCCTTGTGTGTGCCATCCGGGATTTTATTACATGCGTGTGCCAGCGCACACAGGTTATAAAAGCAGGCATATTTAGGCATAATCTAGCTGTAAATGGGTGTAAATGGCTTTTGAAAATTGCTATGATGTATGTTACATTTACACACATAAATACCTCCTTAAACAGGTAATTTTCAAAGGAATTGAAACATAATATCATAGCAATTTTCAAAAGCGATTTACACCCGTAAAATGCGTTTACACATGTATAATCTATGAACAATTCAATGGCATTTATTATAGCAATTTTCAAAAGCCCACGTACAATAGTACAGTGCATTTACATGTGTTAAACCTAATTTTATACATGCAAATCCTTTTGATAATTATCGCCAAAAAGGGGAATTTTAAAAGCCCTTCTCGCGTTAATGCCAGGAAATACGTGCAAGTCTCGTGCTGGCGATAACCACGAGGAGAAGCACCTGAGAATGCATGTATCTCCCAATATGCACACAAATAAAACAATTAAAAAGGGGCATGGTGTTGGCATGGTCTGGGTGGAGCATGGGCATTCCAGGAAGCTGAACTGAAATGTGCACGTATTTCATGCAGAAATGTGCACTGGTGTTCTCTACTGTGTGACTCTACTGTGTGACTCTGTGTAAGTTTAAAAAATTAGAGCTATTCAGTTGGGACCAGATTTGTAAAAGGCCTGGCAGCACACATAAAGCCCCGGGATGCACGTAAGCCCCAGGGCTTGCAAAAAGGGGCAGGGAGGGGGAGGGGTGGGGAGGGGCGTGGGTGGTCCGGGGGTGGTGAGGGGGTGGGGTCAGCGGCTCCTGGCACAGCAGCCATTTGCTGCTGTGCTGGGGATTGCGCACCAGCAAGCACAAAAGGTAAAATACAAATATTTTTTTTTTGGGGGGGTGGTTAGAGTAGGGCTGGGGGGAATGGATAGGGGAAGGGGTTGGAAAGTCAGGTTGGGGGAAGGGAAGTTCCCTTCCAGGCCACTTCAATTTTGGAGCAGACTGGGAGGGAAAGGGGGAAGGCAGCACGGCTCGGCGTGTCCAAGGTGCACAATTGTGCACCCCCTGGCACGCGCCGACCCCTGATTTTGTAACTTGCGTGTGCCTGCACGTGCAAGTTATATTTGGGTGTACATGTGCGCGCACCGGGTAGTGCAACCTTTTAAAATCTACCCCTTGGGTTTGAAGGGTCAGGGATAATAGGGTAAAAGAGAGGAAGATTAATTTGGGGGGGGGGGGGGGGGGGGGGGGGGGGGTTAGGAAGTTGGAAGCCTTTACCTGGGGAAACTGGGAATGGACTGGGGAAACTGGGGAAACTGGTAATTGTGTCAGCGTGCATATCTAATACAATTCCCCACTTACATGGTAGAGCCAGCATTTGTGCGCACAAGCACAAGCCCATACAAAATTGTGTGCCCTTGTATACGCATATGCTATAAAATGGCCATGTCCATTCACGCGAGCCACCATACACGCATACATGTACACCTTAACAGCTGTTTAAATTACCGTCACAGTGTGAAAATGTCATTTTAGGTGCATAAAATCAAATTTTATACATATAAAAAAATTCATGTTCATTTAAAAGAAAAATGAAAAGGAATATATGTCCTGATAGAAGATATTTTAATTTGCTTTTCTTCAACTAACACAGAATTTAAGAAACTTCTGAGTAAATGTATATTTCCTGGTATGTGCACAAATCAAAAAGTTAAAAAAAGGGGTGGGCATGGTAGTGATCTAGGCGGAGCATGAGTGGGACATGGGCATTTTGGGAAGGTCACTTGAAATGTGTGCATAAGTATTTATGAGCACCAGCTTACACCCTGATCCTCTACTGTGCAACTTTATTTCTGCTATGGATAATGTGCAAGTTTTAAAATAAAAAAAACAAAACAGGTCTAGTCAGTGGAGTTTCAAGGATCAGGCCCAATAGGGAGAGAGAGAGAGAGAGAGAGAGAGAGAGAGAGAGACTAGCTAGCCATTGTGCCCTAACACTAGATAGGTATTTATATCTCTATGGGAGGCCCACCTAGTAACTTGAGGTGAGGTTCAGGTATTAGTGTAGGGGTTAGGGGCCACTTTGACATTCAAAGTGAGACGTACGAACAGAACAGTGCTTTCTTGTGAAGATTTGATGACCTTCGGAGTGAGGAAACTCATTCAAAGATGAGATTTGTGCAATGTTCTCGCAACCTAGCTTGATGTTACCCATGGAGGGGGGGTGGGGGCAACCTGCTCACGCGCTTTAAAAGGAATGACAGGCCAGCCAGGTGTTCATCCTGGCATACCTAGATACACTGTTGTCTTTCACTGTGTCAATGTATTTGATAGGGATGTGAATCGTTTTTCAACGATTAAAATTATCGTCCGATAATGTTTATATCGTCTTAAATCGTTATAGAACACGATACAATAGAAATTCTAACGATTTATCGTTAAAAATCGTTAAATCGTGTTAGTGCGCACTAACTCGAGTTAGTGCGCACTAACTCCCCGTTAGTGCGCACTAACTCGATTTAGTGCGCACTAACTGAAAATGATACAAATAAACACTTTCCAGGTCTCTGAAGGTCAGTTAGGAATGAATATGTGTTCCTATTGGCTGGCTGCCCTCTTATCTATTGATGTTACCAAGGTTACCACTGAGGTGATGGTTGGGGGGATGGGAAATGGAACTGGAAACTAACGAACACCAACAGAAAATGAAACAAAGTGTTCACACTTCCCAGGTCAGTAAAGGTCACTTAGGAATGAATATGTATGTATGTATTCCTATTTGCTGGCTGTGCTCTTATCTATTGATGTTACCAATATGGTTGGGGGGATGTGAAATGGAAACAGTTGGAACCTTGACAAAAAAAGTAATGTAATGATCAGCACTCACGTGACTAGAACTTGTTTGTTTATTATTTTTGTTAGCAGGCACCTGAAATGCTAGTGCATGTTGAATTTGCCAATCACTGTGCATTTTAGAAAGGTGGTCCTGGCTGGAACTGTACACAGTTCAAATATATGTAATTGATTGTTGGTAAGTGTATTTTTTAAGTAGCCACACTGGCACCAGTATGTTTACTTTTCCTCCTACTTAACTCACTAGCTCAGCTTTGTAAGAAGGGCTTCTCTGCTTGTGTGTTGTTTTTGTTTGGTGTGAGGAAAGCAGAAACATCAGATCTTTATTCAATCTACTACAGTCATCTCTTACAGTGCCCTATCCCTATTAATACCAGGAGTGTTGTGATCTTCCTGCACACAGTGCCCTAACCCTGATACCAGTCTGAGACAGCTCCCTCCCTGCATTACTAGTGAGAGGCTGGCTTCACAGACAGGGGGGAGCTGCCTGACCCTCACTCCTGACTTCCCCCATGTCCCAGCTAGTGAATGGTGTGTGGGGTGGGGGGGGGGGGGGAGGATGGTGAAGTCTGAGACAGCTCCCTCCCTGCATTACTAGTGAGAGGCTGGCTTCACAGACAGGGGGGAGCTGCCTGACCCTCACTCCTGACTTCCCCCATGTCCCAGCTAGTGAATGGTGTGTGGGTGAGGGGGGGGGGGGGAGGATGGTGAAGTCTGAGACAGCTCTCTCCCTGCATTACTAGTGAGAGGCTGGCTTCGCAGACAGGGGGGAGCTGCCTGACCCTCACTCCTGACTTCCCCCATGTCCCAGCTAGTGAATGGTGTGTGGGTGAGGGGGGGGGGGGGAGGATGGTGAAGTCTGAGACAGCTCCCTCCCTGCATTACTAGTGAGAGGCTGGCTTCGCAGACAGGGGGGAGCTGCCTGACCCTCACTCCTGACTTCCCCCATGTCCCAGCTAGTGAATGGTGTGTGGGTGAGGGGGGGGGGAGGATGGTGAAGTCTGAGACAGCTCCCTCCCTGCATTACTAGTGAGAGGCTGGCTTCACAGACAGGGGGGAGCTGCCTGACCCTCACTACTCCGGGGTATTGTGATCTTCCTGCACACAGTGCCCTATCCCTGATACCAGGGGTGTTGTGATCTTCCTGCATGCAGTGCCCTATCCCTATTAATACCAGGAGTATTGTGATCTTCCTGCATGCAGTGCCCTATCCCTATTAATATCAGGAGTGTTGTGATCTTCCTGCATGCAGTGCCCTATCCCTGATACCGGGATGTGTGCAAGAAGATCACAACACCCCCGGTATCAGGAATAGGGCACTGTGTGCAGGAAGATCACAACACCCCCATTATCAGGAATAGGGCACTGTGTGCAGGAAGATCACAACACCCCTGGTATTAGGGATAGGGCACTGTGTGCAGGAAGATCACAACACTCCTGGTATTAATAGGGATAGGGCACTGTGTGCAGGAAGATCACAATACCCCTGGTATCAGGGTTAGGGCACAAGTTCTAGTCACATTGACTGATCACATTACTTGTTTTGTCAAGCTACCAACTGTTTCCATTTCCCATCCCCCATATACTGTCAGTAGGAAACTTGGTAACATGAATAAATAAGATGCAGCCAATAGGAATACATATTCATTCCTAAACTGACCTTAACTGACCTGAAAAGTGTCAAATTGTATCATTTTCAGTTAGTGCGCACTAACTCCCAGTTAGTGCGCACTAACTCCCGTTAGTGCGCACTAACTCGAGTTAGTGCGCACTAATCGGAAAAAACGATTTTTAACGATTTTTTAACTAAAAAATCGTGCCTAAGACGATTTTCTTGCCCTGCCACACGATTTCTATCGTTAAGACGATATGGAAAATGATTCACATCCCTAGTATTTGATGATTCAGGCGTTGGTAATGTGGCCTTACCACCATCCGTTTCCTCCCAGGAACTCAGTCCCATAGTCATAGCTCCTGCCATATGACTTCCATGTAGCTGGTGCCACAGATCTGCATACTAACTCGAAGGTGATTGCAGACCAATCCTCCATAGGTGTGCCGGCTTTGGTGTCCTTCCCTTTGTCCATTGTTGGTACCTTAGAATCCGTACATATTTATTAATTTATTTAAAACTTTTATATACCGACATTCATAGACATATCACATAAGTTTACAGGAAACAGGGGAATAATACTTTGAACTGAGGGAGAAAAATACAGTTACATGTAACAGGGGTATAGAGGAACTTGGAGAGAGTAAGAAAATATAAGGGTCAAGTGACCTAGGAAGGTTTTATTAAGAGAGTAAAAAATAACTAATACAATTGTTTGTAGATTTTGGGGGGAGGAGGAGTTAAGAGGGGAGGAATGTGACATGGAGGGAGGATAGAATTCAAGTGTAGGCTTGTTCGAACAGCCAGGTCTTTAGCTTTATTTTTTAAGGTAGCTGTGCAGTGTTCCTGGAGAAGTTCAGATGACATAGAGTTCCATAATGTTGGTCCAGCTAAGGAAAGTGCATGTTCCTTGGTGGATATGCGTTGGGTGAGTTTGTGTGCAGGTGTGGCTAAGGGTCCTTTGTAAGCAGATCTGGTGGGTCTGTTGGAGGTGTGGTATTGGAGGGAGTCATTAAGCCAATGAATATTTTGGTTATGCAAGGTTTGTGGATAATTTTAAGACTCTTGTGGAGGATTCTGGATGGGATCCGGAATCAATGGAGGTCTTTGCGGATTGGGAGTGATGTGGTCTGATCTGCATGAGTTAGGTAAAATTCTCACCACCGCATTTTGTAGCATTTGGAGAGGTTTGATTGAGGCTGCTGGAAGGCCCAAGAGAAGAGAGTTGAAATAGTCAATCTTGGTGAAAAGTGTGGCTTGGAGGACAGTCCAGAAGTCATTATGGTATAGTAAAGGTCTTAATTTCTTTAGCACCTGCAGTTTGTAAAAACAGTCTTTGCAACTCTTAGTTAACAGTTAGTAAATGATGCAACTCTTTGAAACTCTTAGTAAATGATGGGGTCGATGTATCCAGACTGTGACCACTGCTAGTCTTCTCATGAATGCTCTTCCCATAACCCAACATGCAAAGTACAAGGTTTGCAGGATGGAATGCGCACCGGTATCGTTATCTTCTTTGATGATGCCGCTTGTTGTATTATCCTGCAGAGTTTTTCGACCTTTTCTTCAGGGATTCTGGCTGCCATCTTGTTGGAATCTATCTTGATTCCAAGGAAGGAAATAACCTTTGCTGGACCTTCACCGAACTCCTCTGTGATGGACTGAAATTCTGGTCATTAACCTCCTGTGTCCCACCATGGTTCCAATCTGACAAAACTTCCTGGGTGTACTGGAAGGAGTCTGAAGGCCATTTCTATGTCCACTTTTTCCATTAGAGCACCCATGCCGCATGTTCTTAGTAGCGCCACTGCCTAAACAATGGATGCATACTGCACTGAAAACTTCTCTTGGGGCAATTGGTCAGTTGCAGACGCTCCTGGGCAGTATGACAGATTCTGCATGAGCCAGAATTTTCCTTTTTCTTTCTTTGGAATGACTGCCAGTGGCAAAAGGAACATGCTCTGGCGAGGTTGCCATGGGAAAGGACCAGCCATACTACTGAGTGCCATTTTTATATCAACTTCTTTGCTGATGATGCATTGCTAGTCTTTGTTCCCTCTGTCTGGTCTTGGGGTGGAATGATGAATCCTTCCCAAAATCCTTGCCATATCTTCTGTGCATTTTGATGGCATGGGTAAAGTTCCAACCATGGTATCATTGCCTCTAGCTTGATGGATGATGTTGCTTTTTAGAACTGCCGGCTGTCATATTGTTTTTTGTTTTTTTTGTCTTACTCCCTGTTGTAGGTCTTCTTGGGGTACTTCATCAGTGGATGTGGGGCCGCGCATGCTGAGCATGCATGCTTAAATTTGCAATCTTGGAATATGAATGCTGTTTTGTTATAACACCAGCATGTGTTGTCCAGCGACTGCTCCTGCCTGACTGAATGCTTGGTAGGAGATGACCTAGAAGTAGAATTTGAACTCCACTTTCCCTGGTTCTCAATCCACTGCATGGACCGCTAAATCATTTCTTTTCCTTTGATCCACTGCTCTTGTCCTCTCCTTTTCTATGGTTGCCGCTCTGTCCTTCAATTTCTTTCTGTCCTCTGAAAACTATCTATGTATTTTCTTTTTCAAATTCTTTTTAGTAGTTGTTTGTGCACCTTCCCGTAGTTCTGATAGGGTGGTGAGTGTGGGTGGGCTTCTGGACTCCTTGTCTACTGACTTAGTCATTGGTTGTGGGTCACTGCCACTTGTGGAGTGGAAGAACTGTCTGAGCTAGAATTTGTCTAGCACTTGTGCTTCACCTTGTGCTTTTTTTCTGGCTGTCGCCATGTTTTTATTTATTTTACCAGCGGAACCCATCTTTTTCCTTCTTCCCCCATCCTTATCCCTAGACTCGGCAACGTTGATGTTTCCTAACTGTAATGTTCGATCTGTTCGGCTGGTGGTTCCTCTTTCTTCTGCATATTTGTGTCTCCTGTCACATTCCTTTGTCGCTCTGTGCCACTAGTTCATCAGATCCGCCTGATGCTGATGCTGGAGCGCTAGTATGGGCTTCCGATGATACGCCTCTTGAATTATCCCCTTCAAGTGTCCTTAGTCCAGTTGCATTAACCAGTGATGTGGTGTGATGCACCGGCCCTCCTTAATGATTTGGAAAGGCGCCTTGTGATGGTGCCGGCCAGGACCACCAAGGCGTCTGATAGTAGTGTTGCGTGCTCATTCTGCCATATGCTGCATAATCCCATGGCCTCCATGCCTGGTTCCATCCTGGGAATGGTTGGGAGTGCTGTATCTCCATGGCACTCTTTGGTGCCAGTTAGCACTGTCAAGGTTCTGCCATGTAGGGTATGGCTGGCTGCCGTGTCCGGGCTGTCCTTGGATCCGACCTGAAGAAGTAGGGGATGGCTCACTGTTTGGTGGGCACATGTACCCATCAATCGCTTCAGCTGGCCTGTGGCTGTGGGCTCTGAGAGGGCTCTGGTGTGGTATGTCAGAAGCCATCGCCTTCTCAGAGGTGTCCTGCTGCGGTCCTAACTCCATGACCTCTTCTGCCCTTGTCTCCAAAGAGTGACTGACAGCTGACATTGTATCACTTGTTTGTGTTTCGACTGTTGCGGTCACCTGTTGCTCTGACAATTCTGGACTCAAACCTCATCCGCCATGACTCTTTCTTCGACTTTCACCCACTCTTGTTCCCTTCCTACATTGCTGGTGGCATGGTCTCCATGTTTGGTCCTATGCCTTTCTCCTTCGGAGCTGTTGGATGCACTAAACACAGTCTATGCCCTGTCTGTTCTGTCGCTGTCATGGTGCTTGCGGGAGTGTTGCTGGCCAAACCAGAGGAATTTTGTGTCCGCAATTGATGCAGCATTCAAGCCTTTTTCCATACCATCCGCCCCCTCTCTTCTTTCTTTCCTTCCTTTTGATTCCTGTGCTCAGTGTCTCCAACTGGACACTATGCCTCACTCTCTTTTCTCCCCCTTCCTTTATTTATGTATTTATTTAATTAGTGGCTGGATAGGAGGGGCAGCTATTAAGTAACTCATTCCCCTGGCTATCTGCTGAGACTAGAAAAGATATTTTTCATCTGTTCCTTTATTAAGCCTTTTTTTTTTGTATGGGGTAAGGTGATGAAATTAATCAAAGTACCCCTTCATTTTGTTTTATTTTTTATTTATTTTTTTTATTTTTTTATGAGTGGGACTTGAACCGGTGGCCTATACTTGTGATGGTATTGGCTACCGCTATACTGATTCCCCCCAAAGTTTATTTATTTATGTTTTAAACGTACCCCTCGGGCTATTAATTCCGGGCTCGTCCCTTCTTAAAGCCTGCCTGAACCTTTCCCGGTCTGGGGCCTAATCCCTGCTGTGTGTGGTCTATCCCCCTACCTGGATCTAAGACCTCAAAACCTATTTTTTTCTATGTCTGCCCGCAGGGCAGCCTGCTCTTTCATTCCCCTTCCCCCGAGGTAGCCTTTTTTTTTTAAATCTGAGTTTGGCTGTACTTGCTGTTTTTGTAATTGTATACAGTCCCAGCAGTTCCTCAGGATCCCCCGCAGCAGTTGCGACATTCCCATCTCTGCGTTCTCTGGGTCCCAATGCTCGTGCAGCTCCTCTCTCCAGTGCCACAGGAGTTCCCAGATGCCTGCTACCTTTTGCAGTCCGGTTGGTCCCCACAAGAAGGACAGAGAGGTAGCTGGGCTCCGATGCCACATTTTCCGGCACGCGATCAAAAAGGTTCTCTGGCCTCCGTCGCAGCCCTTTAAAGGGCCGATGACCTCATCAGCCGGCGCTGCCGATGCTCCCTCTCGGCACCAAAGCCCGGGGCGTGGCTTAGAGCCACATCATCACACTTGCGCGTGGAGGGGTGTGTACCCGATCGCAAGCCAACGCTCCTGCTCGCGTCACTGCACCCCTCTCCTCCCCCTCTTTTCTTCATTCCGCTGTCCTTCGTTGGGGATAGCGCTTCGGTTAAGGGTGGCCTCTGACCAGTAGACACAAGCCCACCTATTTAGATTAGAGGATAGGTTCTTAATGCCATTGTCCTTGAGGGTGCATGCTCTGTGTTCAGGTGATTAAGCTAGGTTATAGGCATTTTGAAATAATCATCTTTTAAGGTCACATTTGAATGCATCTACTTTGAGTATACATACTTGTGAGAACTTGAAATCACCAGTTCACTGATTCCTGCACCAATTCTCCCAGACCTCCAGCAGTTCAATCAAACTCTCCAGCCCTTCACTCTGAACCCCCACAAGTTCACCCTGACCTCCCATCCAAAAACTACAAATAAAAGGCAAGTCTGATTTCAATTGTGCAAGTCAATTAGCAGTTGTATAATTGTATAGACAATAGTAATGTATGAACAGATTCCACTGACAAAATAGCAACTTGCATTCATACTTCTGAATACCACCCTAGAACGCCACTATAATGCCCCCTTATTCCAATAACATTTATGTGCATACGCTTGAAATTTATAAAATAGCATATACATGTGTTCATGCTTCCTGCATGCATACATGCTGTTATGCATGCAACACCCACACAATTCTTTGAAAATTACCTCCCATGTACATAGTTCAATCAAATTTTGCAATTATAATCATTAATGAGAAAAGATACTTACTATAGTTGGAAAATAAAAACAAAATTGAACTCATGGATACAAAGGGGCGTTTTATCTCAGAAAAGTTGTCTCAATGTTCTTGGTAGGTAAGCCTGATTCAGAGTATGCTAGATGGATAAATATAAGTGAGAATGTGCTAGCTTCTTGAGTTTGATTCATTGAGTTCTGGATGAATGATTATGAGTGACAGTGTGTTGGATGATAAAGCATCCATCAAAGCATACTATGGGGTTATTGAGTGTGTGCTGTATAGCTAAGCATTATTGTGTATATACTGAAGAGGTGAGAGTGTGTGTTGAGAATGAGTATGGTAAGAGTAAGTGGACATGATTGAGTGCGTGATATCTGATGTGAATATGAGTAAGGAAACAGTGGGTGAGAGACTGAGTATGCTTTTTGAAGGTGGGTGATTGTTATTGTGATCACAGAGCATGAGCATAGGAATGTGTGAGGTTGCTGAACATTTCCCGTTTGATAATTCCCTATGTCTTGAACTGGGTGAACTCAGCAGAGTATGATGATTGATTAACTTTCAGAGAGACAGAAGAGAAAGTTCAGTGGACAACAACATTGTCATACTTTTGCATTTTTAGTTCGTATCACTCCTCATATGGCCAGATAAAAAGGTTTAGCACAGGCAGATTGTAAAAAAAAAAAGCAAAAATCATTTTAAAACATTTTATCTAATAGACTCTTCTAAAAAAAGAGAATTCTCAGCATAAATAAATAAACAAATGATCTGCACACAACTGGTTGACCACTAAGAGAAGTCAGGTCCTGAAACTGGAAATCAGAACAATCACATTAATGTCCATGAAACGTATCATGGGCTGTGATAGTTTATAAATCACCACAAAATTGGAGTCAAATAAGAGAATGCATAAGGGGTAGATTTTAAAGATTGCATGCGTGCACACATGGTTGCGCAATTTTATAACAGTGTGTGCAGGGAGTTAGAGATCAGCAAATACGTGTGGCGATGCATCAGGACCTTCCCCAGTTCCCTCCCAGTCTGCTTCCCAATCCCCTAGCCTAACCTGCCTTCCCCTATCCTGCCCTCCCCCATCCCTATCCTAAATCTCTCCAAATTCTTTGTCCTATCTTTTGCTCCTGTTTCTGAGCAGAAGCAAGTTGCACACGCCGTCACCCTACTTGCTGACACCTTCTTAGGCTACTATTTAAAATATTTTGGGTTCCACATTTTTTGATTTGATTTGCTGTTGTGGTTAACTGCTGACTCTCTTTGTGTAAGTTAGATATCAATTACCCCAATATTGACTGGGTAAATGTACCATCAGGACTTGCTAGAGACATAAAGTTCCTGGATGTAAGAAATGACTGCTTCATGGAGCAATTGGTTCAGGAACCAACAAGAGAGGAAGCTATTTTAGATTTAATTTTTAGTGGAACGCAGAATTTGGAGAGAAAGGTAACGGTGATGGGGCCACTTGGCAATAGTGATCATAACATGATCAAATTTAAACTAATAACTGGAAGGGGGACAATAAGTACATCTACAGCTCTAACACTAAACTTTCAAAAGGGAAACTTTGATAAAATGAAGAAAATAGTTACAAAAAAACTGAAAGGTCCAGCGGCAAAGGTTAAAAGTGTTCAACAGCCATGGACATTGGTTAAAAATACAATCCTAGACACACAGTCCAGATGTATTCCACGCATCAAGAAAGGTGGAAGGAAGGCAAAACGATTACCATCATAGTTAAAAGATGAGGTGAAAGAGGCTACTTTAGCTAAAAAAATTCATTCAAAAATTGGAAGAAGGATCCATCTGAAGAAAATAGGATAAAGCATTAACATTGTCAAGTTAATTGAAAAAACATTGATAAGACAGGCAAAGAAAGAATTTGAAATGAAGTTGGCCACAGAGGCAAAAACTCATAATAAAAACTTTTTAAAATATATTCAAAGCAAGAAACCTGTGAGGGAGTCAGTTGGACCATTAGATGACAGATGGGTTAAAGAGGCCCCTAGGGAAGATAAGGCCATTGCAGAAAGACTAAATGAATTCTTTGCTTCTGTGTTTAGTAATATGGATGTTGGGGAGATACCAGTTCCGGAGATGGTTTACAAGGGTGATGAGTCAGATGAACTGAACCAAATCACTGTGGACATGGAAGATGAAGTAGGCCAGATTGACAAACTAAAGAGTATCAAATCACATGAGCCAGATGGTATGCATCCTAGGCTACTGAAGGAACTAAAAAATGAAATTTCTGATCTATTAGTTAAAATTTGTAACCTATCATTAAAATCATCCATTGTACCTGGACTGGAGGGTGGCCAATGTAACCCCAATATTTAAAAAAGGCTCCAGGGGCGATACGGGTAACGATAGACCAGTGAGCCTGACTTCAGTACTGAGAAAAATAGTGGAAACTATTCTCAAGATCAAAATCGTAGAGCATATAGAAAGACATGGTTTAATGGAACACAGTCAACATCGATTTACCCGAGCCAAGTCTTGCCTAACAAATCTGCTTCATATTTTGAAGGGGTTAATAAACATGTGGGGTGGAGGAGGAATAGCCAGGTGGTTAGAGCAGTGGGCTACAAACCAGAAGAGCAGGGTTTGAGTCCCACTGTTGCTCCTTGTGACCTTGGGTAAGTCACTTCACCCTCCATTGCCTCAGGTACAAAACTTAGATTGTAAGCCCACTGGGGATAGGGAAATACCTACAGTACCTTAATGTAAACAGATGTGATATCTCAGATCAAATGTTGATATATAAAAAAATAATAAAAAAATATGTGGATAAAGGTTAACTGGTAGATTCAGTGTATTTGGATTTTCAGAAGGTGTTTGACAAAGTCCCTCATGAGAGGCTTCTAAGAAAACTAAAAAGTCATGGGATAGGAGGCGATATCCTTTTATGGATTACAAAATGGTTGAAAGGCAGAAAACAGAGAGTAGGATTAAATGGTCAATTTTCTCAGTGGAAAAGGGTAAACACTGGAACCTCGAGCAGGCGTAACTTTGGGAATAAAGGTAGGGGGGTATTGTAAGGGCTGGGGGGGTGGGTTAGGTAGGGGAAGGGATGGGAAGGTGGGGGGAGATGGAAGGAAAGTTCCCTTCAAGGCTACTCCGATAATGACTGCGAGGTGGGCAGAGCAGGTGGTGAAGGCCTTATGTCTCCTTTTGTGATGACCACGGATCTTATAAGATATGCGCGGCTACCCAAAAATGTGGACAAGTGCAAGGTGTTGCATATAGGGAAAAATAACCCTTGCTGTAGTTACATGATGGTAGGTTCCATATTAGAAGCTACTACCCAGGAAAAATATCTAGGCATCATAGTGGATAAATTTACGCGAGCAGGGCCCTGCGCGCCGGTGCGCCTATTTTACATAGGCCTACCGGCGCGCGCAGAGCCCCGGGACTCGCGTAAGTCCCGGGGTTCTCCGAGGGGGGCGTGTTGGGGGCGGGCCCGGTCGTCGCGGCGTTTCGGGGGCGTGTCGGCAGCATTTTGGGGGCGGGTATGGGGGCGTGGCTACGGCCCGGGGCGGTCCGGGGGCGTGGCTGTGCCCTCCGTACCCGCCCCCAGGTCATGTCCCGGCGCGCAGGAGGCCCGCTGACGCGCGGGGATTTACGCCTCCCTCTGGGAGGCGTAAATCCCCCGACAAAGGTAAGGGGGGGCTTAGACAGGGCCGGGTGGGTGGGTTAGGTAGGGGAAGGGAGGGGAAGGTGAGGGGAGGGCAAAAGGAAGTTCCCTCCGAGGCCGCTCCGATTTCGGAGCGGCCTCGGAGGGAACGGGGGTAGGCTACGCGGCTCGGCGCGCGCCGGCTATATAAAATCGATAGCCTTGCGCGCGCCGATCCAGGTTTTTAGCAGATACGCGCGGCTCCGCGCGTATCTACTAAAATCCAGCGCACTTTTGTTTGCGCCTGGAGCGCAAACAAAAGTAGGCCTATTCGCGGAGTATGAAAATCCGCCCCTTAGAAAATAGCCATTGCTATTAATTTCATCAGTAGCATGGGATCTTCTTGGTGTTTGTGTAATTGCCAGGTGTTTGTAGCTTGGACTGTCCACTGTTGGAAACAGGATGCTTTGGCTTGATGGACCCTTGGTCTAATCCAGCTTGGCGCTTTTTTCTTATGTTCTTTTCTACGGTTCTTATGTATTGGGATATTGTAAATAGTGCACATAATTATGAACAGTGTGCACTATTTTCAAAAGCAAATAAAGACAAAAAAATTGCAAAAACTCTTTATCAAATGAAACAAACAAAAGAATGACACAAAAATAAATGAAGAAACTAAAAATGAGTTTTTTGTGGCACATAAAAATTACAAGGAGAGATCATAATCCCATATAGTAGGGAAACACATGTATATGAATTTGAGTGCTGATGTCAGTTATTTAAAGTCTTGAATAAAAGAATTGCTTATAACACTGTTAGCAATAAAGACAACGGGGGTCATTTTCAAAGGAGTTACACATGTAAATGTGACATACTATCGTAGCAATTTTCAAAAGCTATTTACTCGAGTAAAGTGCACTTACTTGAGTAAATCCTATGGACAATTCAATGGCATATATTGTAGCAATTTTGAAAAGCCCACTTACTTGAGTAAAGTGTATTTACTCGAGCAAAAACCAGTTTTGCTCGAGTAAATGCTTTTTAAAATCTACCCCAACATGAGTATTGGAAAAGTTTGTTACAGTTGTATTTATATCACTATCTTTATTTCCCAACAGATTATGAGCACTGAATCAATGGGTGAAGAGAATAAAACATTGAACACAGGATTCATTCTTCTGGGTTTCTCCAGACATTCTCACCAGCAGCTGCTCATTTCTGTTATGGTTTTACCTGCCTTCCTTATCTCTGTGCTGGGAAACCTTGGGTTTTTAACTCTGATGTGCTCTGACCATCATCTCCACAAACCCATGTACTTCTTCCTCAGTAACTTGTCCTTCTTGGATATCTGTAACACCTCAGTCACACTCTCTACACTGCTGGAAACTCTCTTAAAAGAGAAAACATGTATTTCCTTCTCTCTATGCATGACACAGCTTTACTTTTTCTTAAGTTTCATAGGTATAGAATTCTTCCTTCTCACAGCCATGGCTTATGATCGCTATGTGGCAATCTGCAACCCCTTGCGATACCCACTCATAATGAATAAAAGTGTCTGTATCTCATTGATGGCTGCTTCATGGATAGCTGGCTTTCTGGAAGAAATTCCTATAGTAGTTTTCGTATCCCAGTTCTCCTATTGTGGTATCAAAAATATTAATCATTTTTTCTGTGACCTCAATGCAATAATAAAACTCTCCTGTAGTGATACCCATATCCTTGAAACCTTAATTCTAACTGAAAGTTCATTTTTTGCCTTCTTTCCCTTTATACTAACTCTGTCATCTTATATATTTATCATCAAGGCCATCCTGAAAATACGATCTTCAGAAGGGAGACACAAGGCCTTCTCCACCTGCTCCGCCCACCTCACAGTCATTATTCTATTCTATGGGACTCTTATGTCTACGTACATGAGGCCAAGCTCAATGTATTCACCAGATTTAGACAAACTGTTTTCCTTGCTATATACTGCTTTGACTCCAATGCTGAACCCCATTATCTATAGCCTCAGAAATCAAGAAGTAAAAATTGCCCTCAGAAGGGTCAGAGATAGAAAGTAGTAAACAAAGACTACAATATATATATATATATATATATATATATATATATATATATATATACATATTAATCCTTGCTATCTGAAACTCTTTTATTTTCATCTAAGGCATTGATTGGTTCTAGCCAAGGTCCTAATTTAGTTTTCTACTGTAAAACAGTTAAACAGATTTGACTAAATTCATTAGGCATCAATGTTGACCCCTCAAAAATAGGAATTCTAGGAGGCATAGATTGTCTCAACTATATTGGCAGTCTAGAGTTAAATTATTATTTTAGGGAAATTCACTTTTTGAATGATGCCTGGTTTATCTATTGAATCAATCAACCCTCCCTCCATTGCTATTTCTAGATTTGGGATGTCCTTAAAACTGTAGTAATTTGATACCATGTGAAAAAATCTCTCACAGGGCCTGTAGGTCCAGGAAGTATCCTGTGCAACAAAGGCTGGCACAGCAGGAGTTTTAAAAAGAGGTGCCATCTGCAAAGTCATTTTGTTCCACTGGTTTGAACGTAAATCGTTCATCCTCCTCATCTTCTCTAGCAAGCGCAGCAGGAAAAGTGGTGCTCTAGTGATCACAGACTAGGGAAATTGGCCTGGATCCTCCACATACTGGTGATATCTTCTTAATTTGTTAGGTCTGATTATTTTATGATGCATTTGTGTGTGTTTTAGCCATGCCTTTATTTTTTTTTTTTTTATATTTAACTATTTAATATATTCATTTAAATTGTACTGTTTTGCAGAGCAGCTCATTTCCATATTCCTGATTTTATTGAGAGAGAGATTACATGTGGAAACCTGATAGGGTTTTAGGATCAGAGGAAGCCCCTGCTTGCTAATGAAGTTTGTATGTGATTATCTAGAATTCTAGTATGGACATAACTCTCAGGAAATGTTCCATTTATTAATTGATTACAATAGCACAAATGCTTCAATGAATGGTTTTAATTTTGGAGTAAACCAAACTAGAGTGAGTGTGTTTTCATTCCTGAAAACTAAAAGGAGGTACTGAGCCCTAAGAATCTTTAAGCAAGTTTTCCTCCCCTATTGGAAATGGAAACCCATACAGTGCAGGATGACCCCACAACTCCCTGATGCACCTCCAAAGTCCGGTAAAGATATAGAAATGAGGTTGATAAGAATCCTCAGTATCCCTTTCCTAAGGTAGGTACCTTTGCAGTCCCTAAAACTCACACCTATAGGAAACAATTTTTCATATTCAAATATAAATTAATAAAATAAAATAAATAGAATATACGCAGGCAATTTTAGTCCATGTGCATTAAAGCAAATTTGCAAAGAGAATTAACCCATTCCGTTTCCCTTTTTAGTTAGCAGATGGAAAGTATTTGCACTGCATCCTGAAAGCAAATCTTTCATTTGCCATTTGTGAGAGTGGACAAAGACAGTAAAATGGTGTGCCTATGTTTTTTACTTTAGAATGTCAAGAACACATAACATCTTTCTTTCCCTGACCTAAGCACTTCAGAGTAATGCCTCTTTAAAACCAGTAAGAAGTAGAGATGTGAATCGATTCACATCGTAAAATTTTTTTCGTGCGGTCCGATCGGTTTTTTTTTTTATCAGTTGCGCCCGTGTCGATAAACAAAAAACCCACCCTGACCCTTTAAAGATGGTGCCGGCCATCCATTACTCCTACCATGTGACGGGGTCACATGGTATGGGCAAAGACCATCGGCACCATTTTTATTAGTGTCAGCCGATGGCCCAAGAGCGGGAGATCGCTCCAGGGACCCCCACTGGACCACCAGGTACTTTTAAAAAGTTTTGGGTGCAGTCGGGAGGGTGGGGGAAGCTAAGGGATCTGTTTTAAAGGGTCGGGGTGGGTTTAGGGGTTGTTTTTGTGTGCCGTTTTTCCCGCCCTCCCCCAAAATTATAAGAGAATCCCACAAACAATTTCATGGGGTTTTCCTATCGGATTTGGGGAGCCCCCAATTTCTGATGATTTTGAAAATATTGTAAGATATTTTCAATCTTCAGAAAAATGATTCACATCCCTAGTTAAAAGTATGCATGCCTGGATAGCTTGCACATGCTTTTAGCTGGATGGAGTGAGGGCCATACTCATACAATCATTACATCAATGAAACCACTATTTCCTCAGGCTAATTGCATTGAAATTGCCACCTACATCATTCCTAACCCATATAAAATACATTGAGGTCCATAATCATAGACAGTCCGACAAGCAAGGTTAGCTGGATACACTTATGTGGCTAACTTTGCAGGTATATTGAACAGAGATGTACTTCGGGTAAACATTTCATGTCGGGTTTCATTTCGTGTCCCCCCCATGGGAATTTCATTTTTCTCATGGTTTTGGGTTTTTTTTTTTTCCGAGGGCCCCGATTTTCAGGTTAGTGCACACTATCGGGAGTTAGTGCGCACTAACTAAAAAATGAATATTTTCTGAAATTTCAGAAAAATTCAATCTTTTTTGGTTCTCCAGAACCATTGGGGCAGATTTTCAAAGGCCCGCGCGCGGATTTTCCATAGGCCACCGGCGCGCGTAAAGCCCCGGGACACCCGTAAGTCCCGGGACTTTTGTAAGGGGGCGTGTCAGGGGGCGGGGCCTACTGACGCGGCATTTCAGGGGCGGGCCGTGGAGTTTCGCGGGCGGGCCCGGGGCGTGGCGCCGGCCCGGGGGCATGGTCGAGGCCTCTGGACCAGCCCCCGGGACCGGAGGACGGAGCGGGGCTGCCGGCCGACGCTCGCAAAGTTACGCCTGCTTCCAGCAGGCGTAACTTTGCCGACAAAGGTAAGGGGGGGTGGTTAGATAGGGCCGGGGGGGTGGGTTAGGTAGGGGAAGGGAGGGGAAGGTGCGGGGAGGGTGAAGGAAAGTTCCCTCCGAGGCCGCTCCGAAATTGGAGCGGCCTTGGAGGGAACGTAGGCAGGCTGCGCGGCTCGGCGCGCGCAGGCTGCCGATTTTGCTCAGCCTTGCGCGCGCCAACCACAGGTTTTATAGGCTATGCACGTATCTTATAAAATCAGGCGTACTTTTGTTCGCGCCTGCTGCGTGAACAAAAGTACGCGCTCACGCAACTTTTTAAAATCTGCCCCATTCCGAATTAGGCAATTTTGTTGACATTGCCTAGTTTGGGAAAAACGATTGCACATCCCTAATATTGAATAGCAAATCTGCTCTATTCAATATAGTCGGCTATCTTAAAGCTAGCCAGCTAACCATAGCCAGGTAACTTTAGAACAGATGTTTGGCCTGATCAGACTTAGCTGACTGATTCAGCCAACTAACTCTAAATATTGGAGTTAGCCAGTTAACTTAGCCAGTTATGCCCTTGGATTGCCCTAATTTAGCTGTCTAAATTCTAGCCATCTCACTTATTAAGAGGCTAGAATTTAGCTGGATGTATACACAAGTATTCATTTAGCTGACTAACTTCTGAGTTAGCAGGCTAAATGCTTTTGAATATGGTCCTCAATATTTCTGTTGTTGGAAAGAGTGATCCAGTTTTTGGTGCCTGATTTAATGCCAAATAAATCACAAAATTACCTCATAGGATCCATGGTTTCTCCATCTTATAAATTACATCTTCTATTTATTGTCTGTTTCTGTGAATCACTTGTGCATTTGCTAATATCAAATCTGGCCTTATAGACTTCTGATAAGATTTGCTATCGACATTCCGAACTCAGTTGGAAATTTCAATCTGGAATATTTCTTGTGATTTGACAAGTTTCCTAACCGCTGATAACTTTTTACCATTGTGTTGTAGAGGTAGGTCCAAATGAGCATCTAGTTGTAATTTCATTATTACCCAAAGTCATGAGCTGAGGAAAAAATGGAAATCTGAGCTGATAATCTTGACTTCGGCACCTGAAGACAAATGTGTTAATATGAGATGCCAATACAAAACCTCAAAAGACAAGGTCTTAATATTTGCTCACTGCATATCACACTATTCACAAAATTTCAATATATAATATTTCTTTATTAATAATTACCTTTCCTCAACAATGTAAATAGCCTTAACATTTTTTTAAAAAACCCCAACACTCATTCATCCCGATTCAAATCACACAACATTCATACTCATCAGCACCCTATAAAAATTCAGCATATAAGGTAAGTGTTACAGTACTTCAAGCACTAATATTTGCTAGCATGGACTATTGTAACACACTGTTCCTAGGATTACCATATACTACTATCAGACCACTGCAAATACTACAGAACTCGGCTGCCAGAATACTTACTGGTAAAGGCAGAAGGCAGATCATATCACCCAAACACTTGCGGATTTACACTGGCAATAGAACAAAGGGTGCAATTCAAAACACTATGCACAATTCATAAACTAATAAATGACAAAATGCCAACTGGCTAAACACTGCACTACGATTACATGTCCCTCAAAGAAATCTCAGATCCGCCAATAAAGCACTACTAACCATACCCTCAGTCAAAACAGCAAAGTTGACACAAGTTAGAGAGAGAGCATTATCTTTGGCAGGACCATTATTATGGAACACATTACCACTCGAGTTAAGGCTAATGAAAGAATTAAAACTTAAAAAAACCCTTAAAAACCTGGCTCTACAAAAAAGCATTTCACAGTGAGGTCGCTGAATAACCAACAAACACATATAGCAGAAAGTCACCTATAGAAAACACCATTGATTATTTTTTATTATTTTTACTCATAATTAAATATTAGTTTAAAAACAGTATACCCATATATGATTATCCCAATAATCAGATATATAGTAGCTCCAACCCACCTCTCATGTAGAGTATATTATTGAACTATGTAACCGTATAATATTGGTACCCTATGGATAACTTAAAAACCAGACATATTTCGTGCCTAGATGTAAACCGTTGTGAAGGTGCATTACTAAACGACGGTATAGAAAAGCTTTAAATAAATAAATAAATACATAAATAAATATATTCCATTGAACAAACAATCAAATCAATTTCTCAAAGCATGCTTTAAATCACAGAGCTATTCAGAAAGCTCTTCTCATCATGTTTGCACAACATATTAAAGAAGATTTTGTGTATATCACAGAATTAAAAACTAGAAAACTATGCTCATAGGGGTAGATTTTTAAAAAATGCGCGTTCGCGTACTTTTGTTGGCGCACCAATCGCAAACAAAAGTACGCTGGATTTTAGTAGATACGCGCGTAGCTGCGCGTATCTTCTAAAATCCAGGATCGGCGCGCGCAAGGCTGCCGATTTTGGGCAGCCAGCGCGCGCCGAGCCGCACAGCCTGCCTCCGTTCCTTCCGAGGCCGCTCCGAAATCGGAGCAGCTCGGAGGGAACTCTCTTTCGCCCTCCCCTCACCTTCCCCTCCCTTCCTCTACCTAACCCACCCCCCCCGGCCCTATCTAAACCCCCCCCCCTACCTTTGTCCACGGATTTACGCCTCCCGGAGGGAGAAGTAAATCCACGCCCGCCAATGGGCCGCTGGTGCGCCGAGACGCGACCCAGGGGCGGTTCCGTAGGACACGGCCATGCCCCCGGACTGCCCCGGGCCGAAACCACGCCCCTGGGCCTGCCCCCGAAACACCGCGCCCCGCCCCCAAAATGCTGCGTCGATCGGCCCCGCCCACAACACGCCCCCGACAAAAAAACCCGGGACTTACACGAGTCCCAGGGCTCTGCGCGTGCCGGCAGGCCTATGGAAAATAGGCGCGCAAGGCCCAGCTCACGTAAATCCGGGCGGATTTACGCGAGCAGGGCTTTTAAAATCCGCCCCATATTGTCCATGTCTGCAATGCCCCGATGCCTTGTTGATTGTATATCTAAATCCTCTTTATTTTCCTGTGAAGGAATTATATTTCTTCTTTTATAGGTTTCAAATGATGTGCACTCTCACATATTCCTTTATCAAACCATGCCCATGTCAGCAATGCCCTGATACCTTGTTGTTCATGTATCAAAATCCTATTTTATTCTCCTGTGCAGGACTTATATTTCTTCTTTTAGAAGTTTCAAATGGAGTCTACTTTCACATATTCCTTTATCAAACCATGCCCAACACCATGGCGTTTCAGTGGCTCCTTGCCACCTGCATCAGGGGACAGTTTCAAATAGGGCTCCCGATGTTGTCTGTATCAACAAATTCCACAGTATTTCTCAAAAGCCATATGACTTAATTTTGTAAACGACAGTGTCCCAAAGTACTTCAAGATGCTTCAAGACTGAGAAATCAATGGTTGTAATAATCTGGATCACATGAGCCCAATATTTAGACTCATTTCCTACCCCCACAGATTTGTCTGAACAGTGAAAAAGGGCCTAACCCAAAGGCTATGCTCCATAATCAATGCCATCTTATCAAGACTCCCTATTAAGCTCCCTTAAAAAATGTATCATCAAACCTATGCTGAAGATAGCAAACTCTGATCCAAAACTAATTAATTATTACCAACTAGCTCCTCTTTTCTATCCAGACTAGTAGAAAAAGTGGTTTACTTCTAACTCCTCAGCTTCCTTGACGAGGGAAATATTCTACACCCTCACCAGTCCAGCTACAGGAAAGATTACAGAACTGAATCAGCCCTTTTGGCCATGACCAATGGTATTCATCTTAATGCAGACCAAGACAGTGACTCTATCTTAGTTCTAATAGAATTTTATGCTACCTTTGATGCAGTTGATCACCAACTCTTGATCCAGAGCTTAGGAAATATTGGCATTGAAGACACTGCCCTTAAATGGGCACATAGATTTAAGTGCACACAGATAAGTGCATTGTTATTCTTCATTAGAAGTTTTTCAGAATAATGAACTATCAAAAATAAGAGAAAAATAAGAAAGAATTATCCATATGAGATTTTTTGTCACACAGTTTGGGAATAAATGCTCACTTGAACAATATGACCAAAGATTAAATACAAAGCTGAGTCCTAAAATGAATTACTAATCGATGAAACCTAGTATGAAGGTCATAATTATTAACAATTGGGGCTAGATTTTAAAAGGAGCGGCACACACATGTACGCCCGATTTTCTAACATACGCGGAAAGGCGTGCACGTTATAAAATCAGGGGTCAGCATGCGCAAGGGGATGCACAATTGTGCACCTTGTGTGCAACGAGCTGTGCTGCCTTCCCCCGTTCCCTCCCAGGCCGCTCCAAAATTGGAGCGGCCTGTAAAGGAACTTCCCTTCCCCCTGACCTGACCTTTCCACCCCTTCCCCTAATCTTTCCCACCCTAGCCCTACTGTAACCTTCCCTGACCTTTGTTTTACCTTTTCCACCTGCCTAGGGGCAAGGTGCAAGTTGTGCGCAATGGCCGATTGCCTGCTCGTGATCCCCAGCACAGCGGCAGATATGACCGCTGTGCCGGGAGCCTGACTCAGCCCCCACCCATGCTCTGCCCTCTCCCCACCCCTTTTTGCAAGCTCCAGGACTTACACACGCGCGTAACCCTTTTAAAATCTGGCCCTTGATGTTTTGAGATTGACAGTGTTAATGAGGACTTTTTGGTAGTTTAAACTTATTGTTAAATCCTTTCTAGCCAACAGAAACACATTCTGTCTCATGGGCCAGCAAACCATCCATCTCCAAAGATCTCAATTATAGAATACCACAGGACTCTGTTCTCTCTCTGATCCTCTTCATTATCTACATTTGATCAATCAGTCTTTCAACATTGAATGGCACCTATTCATGGATGAAAAATTATGCTAAAAAAACATTGGACCTGACCAAGGTTCTTCCATTGTTAATCTTAATAACTGTGAGGTCCATATTCAGACACAGTCTGGCTAGCAAAGTTAGCTGGATAAAGCTAGCCTGCTATCAATGGAGGTATATTGAATAGTGAAACCGTATTATTGAATATAGCCCTCTATCATAAAGGTAGCCAACTAACTATAGCACCCTAACTTTAGGACAGCTCTTTAGCACAATCAGACTTAGGCCCAGGTTCATTAAGGCTTTTCTCCCATTTTGTGTCTACGGGAATAACCCTTACAGCTGAATTTTAAAAGCCCGGCACGCCGAAGTGGGCAAATTTGTGAGTGGATAGGACACATGCGCGCTGCAGGGATTTTAAAATGCGCGCAGCCACGTGTGTATCTGCCCATATGCACATTGGAAGGGCTAAACTAAAACAGAGCGGGCTGAGGGCGGGTCTGGTTGGGGTGTCGGCAGGCCGAGACAGCACCAATAGGCACTGTCCTGCTGAAGTGTGCGCCGGGATCCAACTGGCCCAACATCCTGCTGCTGCCTCAGAGATCAAGTAAGTTTAAAAACAAAAAACTGTAGAGTAGCAAGCGAGGTTTTAGGGGTCAGGTTTAGTAGGGGAAATGGGAGGCAGGTTAGGTAAGGAGTTTTGGAAGTTCCCTCTCAGTCCCCTCCTTTATTGAAGCAGACTGGGAGGGAACTGGGTAAAAAGGCCTTTTCAGTCACCGTGCGCAGTTTGTAAAATCCCCCCACTTACATGCACGTGATTTGGCAATCGTGTGCGCATGCACGTGCCAATATAAAATTGTGTGTGCGGGTAGGGTCGACGCGGGCATGTTATAAAATCAACATGCACATGGATGACTTGTGGCCCGTTGACATAGCCGGCTGTCTCCAATGTCACTTTTTAATGCAAATTTTTGCCAATTTTCAGGTGACAATATCTCTATTATGTAGTTTTTAATTATTTTCTTTTTTATGTCATATGAAAGAGCATTATTTTTTCTACAAAAGTCGCCTTGTTTCATTTTGGATCCGATCCGATCTTGCTTTACTCAGAATTAAGGCCCCAATGATATGCATCATTTGCATGTCGGGCGCGCTATGTTAAATTTGAGGCATCTTTGGAGCCCTGATGTGTAACATGCAAATGAGCTAGAATGTGAAATTTTACAGTGCAGCGAAGCTTGCTGTCCTTACCATGCTTGAAACTTAGGACACATCTTGCTTCAACATACTTTTTTAAATGACCCCTCAAAATGTGCATTTTATTTTGCTGTTATTTATTATATGAAAGCCTGAACATGTAAAATTATCACACTCATAAGAAACTATGGTAGTGTCATGTTAGGAGTGTGTTGTGGCGGAGATTTTGGGAACATGCCCTGGCCCATGACAAAATTGTTCTCTTTGTGTCCCTGGTATCAAATTTTGTTCTTTGTACCAAAGGAGAACATTGAAACAATCAGATCTGTTCAGGATGAGAGATCTAGCAAAAGTCATACATTTGCTGGCACAAGGGAAAATCATTAATTCAAGGCTCATTGATGCATCTAAAATTTGCATTAGCAAAATTTTGAATGACATCATCTTATTCATCGGAAGAGTTCTAGAACATGTACGTGAATAATTTCCTGCCCTTTAAGTATCCAGTTTCCAACCTGGTCAGTATTTAGCTTGCATCTGTGATAAATCCTGGTGGATTGGCCATATATGCAAACTGTGGATTGTGATGTCTTGGTCAATTTCTTGCTCTCCCAAGGTCCTGCCAGGTCATTTTACTGGCTGCCCCTTAGAGACACCTGTAGAGTTCCAGAAGAGCACATTATTGCTACCTCCAATGCACTCATAACAACTTCATCAGGCAGACAGTACATTTATTCATAAGCCCCTTGTCATACATTGATGGGATATTCAAAAGCAAAGGCAAGGCAGAAAAAAACACTTGGGATTGATTTTAAGACCTGTGTGCAGTTCCCAGTGCACGCACATGGACACACTGATTTTATAATATACGTGTGTTTGCACGTGCATGTTATAAAATTCGGTTCGCATGTGCGCATGCACACTGGATTTTAATATCCGCGTCCGCATGTGCGGGTGGGTGAGCTCTTCTGTACGGCGGGGGGGGGGGGTATTTTTGAAATTGCACGCGGTGACGTGATTTGCTTTTTTCCCAGTTCCCTCCCAGTCTGCTCCATAAAGGAGTGAACTGGGAGGGAACTTCCCTACACCCCTAACTGGCCTTCCTACCTTTTCCCCTTTCCTCCCCGACCACTAAACCCTCCCTAACTTCTCTAACTTTTTTTGTATTTTTACTTACATGCTCTAATGTGAAATTTGCAGTATAAGTGATTCTCATATGTAGTCTCTTGCCTTTTCTTGTTTTGTGCTTTAAAAAAAAAGCTTGGAAACCTGTGGCTGGCACCTTGTCTGGGCCCTAGGTGATGGGGTTGTTAATTTTGCCGAATTTGCAATAGTTCAGCCACCACTGACCAATGCAAGGTAACTAATCAGCATGCAAAGTTTTTCATTGATTTTGATTGCTAATTAAAAAAAATATGTCTAAATAAAAATGTGTCAAAAGCTAAAAGTGTGGTAAGCACAGTAAACTGAGCCATTGTAAAATTTCACATATCTAGCTCATTTGCATATTTCATAGTTGGGTGCCAAAGCTGTCTCTTTTTAACATAGTACATTCACACATGCAAATGATGCTTGTCCTTGGAAATGTAATTCTGATCAAAGCAAGGCTGTGTCCAAGATGAAATAGGATGTTCTTTCAAATGACATTAGAAAGAAAACAATTTAAAAACTACACAGTAAAGATATTTGCACCAAAAAAAATGGTGAAAATGTGTATAAAATTGTGACATGTCTTTATGTAATTATATCTTTGCTTCCAGTTGGCTGCAAAGCTTCTAGTGCAAATCCTAGATGAATGTCATGAGCCATGACTACTGATCCAGTAATGGCCTCATCAGGAGCAATGAGGAGTCAAAGTAGGCCTTGAATTTAGGGGTATCCAATTACACTGTTCTTGCACCCCAGGGGTATCACTGTGATGGGAGGGTGGCCCTCCCCGTGGTACACAAGTACCCCATTAATTCTGTCTCAGGTATATAGTGTGGCACATTTGATAGTACCACCCTGGTTCCAGGGACATTCAGAGGCTCAACTGGTATGAAGATCCCCATCTACCACTATTGCCATTCACAATTGCCATGTGTGTGGTGGTTAACATATGGATGAAAAATACTATTTTTCTTTACATCCTGCCAGCTGCCACAATAGCTGTGAGATGCACCGCATCAGCCAGTGCTATTATGTGTTCCTTGATGGCTGCTTCTCTCATTGCTGGATACCTGACCCTGGGATAGATTTTCAAAGGGTTACGTGTGTAACCCCCGAAAACCTACCCCTGTGGGCGCCGAGCCTATTTTGCATAGGCTCGGCGGCATGCGCAAGACCCAAGAAGCGCGTATGTCCCGGGGCTTTCAAAAATGGGTGGTCTGGGGGTGGGGCAGGGGGTGTGGTGGCAGTCCGGGGGTGGTCCCGAGTCCTCCGGCACAGCGGCCTGTGCTGGGAGATGGTGTGCTGGCAGCCGTAACTTCTGCAACAACAAAGGTAGGGGGCATCTAGTTAGGGCTGGGGGGGGGGGTTAGATAGGGGAAGGGAGGGGAAGGTGGGGGGGGAGTGGTAGAAAAGTTCCCTCTGAGGCCGCTCCAATTTCGGAGCGGCCTCAGAGGGAACAGGGAAAGCCATTGGGGGTCCCCTTGGGCTCGGTGCACGCAAGATGCACAAGTGTGCACCCCCTTGCGTGCGCCGACCCCGGATTTTATAACATGCCCATGGCAGCACGCGCATGTTATAAAACCGGGTGTATATTTGTGCACGCTGGCTAGCACTCACAAATGTACCCCGTGCGCGTAACATTTAAAACCGCCCCCCCCCCCATGCCTGCAGTTTAGCCCATGGAAGGAGAATGTGACTTAACTCAATGGAGGAAGGGCCCTACTGCCTGATCCTGGCTGCTGTGCTCGCCCTCCATTCCCCCAGGCAGAGCCATCAGCTGCTGCCTCTGATACCACTGTTGCATAAGATCTAATCTGCGGTGGTCTGACTGCAACAGAGATGGATACAAAGAGAGGGGAGGAACAGGGGCTCTGGATACTGTTTATCCTGTGCCCTGCTGCCTCTTGAGGTGTTCAGTATTTTCTACAGCAGCAGGGGCACTGTTTATCTCTCTGGCTGGTAGAAGGTGGAAGAAGGGTCTTGCCAGTCAGAGTGACTGCCTCAGAGGTGGATAGAGCTAAGGCAGGAACAGTATTTGCAGTTGCTGGCTCTGTGGTGCTGCCACTGAAGAATTCCTCAAAAGTGGGTTCTCTGTCCCAGTGGATGATGGTGCTGGGGGAGGTCTTATACTGTGTCCAGCAGTGCCAGGACTGGTGTTATGTACTGATGCTCTTGTGGAGTCTGCAGAGTTGGGGGAGGAGGGGGAAATACAGCAGTTGGATTTGCTGGGGGATTTGCTGCAGAGGGTGGCATTGCTGCAGCAGATGTTTGGGGTGCCAGCCAGATGTTGACAGATGTTGGATTTTGGCATAGCTTTCCAGCTGGCACCTTTCTTATGTTTCCCCCAGCTTTGTTCTTTCTTTGGAGATATTGGCAGTGGGGACTGTGGAGGAAGCAGCCTCTTATAAAATGAAAGGGGAAGGTGGAGGTTTCCTCTGAGGTATAATTTATTTTTTATTCTTTATTTCATTTAACTAAAAATTAAAAAGATGTAGGCATAAAAAAATGTTTGTGAAAAATATAAATAAGTAACCTATGCTCAGAAATCTACAGTGGGAAGTGCCCAGAGAGTGAGTAGTCAGAAGAAACTCAAACTCAAACTCACTGAAAGTGCTGGGGCTCCTTGGTTGCTCCTGGAAGGGCTGCAGCAGGTGCTTGATCAGAGCTCAGCCGGGCTGCAGAGCTTCCAACCTGACTGAGCGGCTGAGTTACTTCCCCCTCCAGGAGCTCCCAGAGCCCAAGCATTCAGGCAAATTATAAAACTAAACTAAACTAAAAAATGAAATATAGAGAAAGGGTTGAAATAACTAAACCAAACACAAGAGAGAAAGAGCCCTGGCCTTTAGCTTCTTATGGGGGTTTGAAAGACAGAGCACAAACAAATGAAAAATGTAAAGCAATCAAATTAGAAAGAAAATCAGCCCTAGGATTAATGCTGCCTAAATAAAAGTCTCCCTAAAACTAAAGCCCTGAAAAACTGCCCCTGTCTAAAATAAAAGTCACCCTGAAACTAATAGAAATGTATTTGAGTAATTAAAAATAAAAGTATGTGCCAGTGTGAGAAGGGAATGGGGGAAGGGAAGAGAGGATGCAGTCAGATACAGGGAAAAGCAGAGGAGTTTCCTTTTCCTTAAACAAACAAATACAATAAAATTCTAAATAAATAAAATAGACTCTAACTAAAAGTGAGGAACAATGCCTCAACACAAACATAATTAAAATATGTCAAAATTATGCGTAAAGAAATGAAAATAAAGGTTTCTTTAATCCCTGCAGCAGGAGCAGGATGTGCACACAGCCTCTCTCTAGGAGGTAACACCAGATCTATTTTAGTTCGGTTTCTGATCCAGTGCCACCTAATGGTCGCTCCAGATCATTACATACAACTTGCTTTCTCATTAAGGGGAACCAAAGAAAAGAACCAATCTAAACTAATTTCACCTAACTTGACTGTAAATCAAATAGAAAAATTGTGCATGGGGATAAACAAATATTACAGTGAAGAATGTGATCTGGGAGGGCAGGGGGTGAGCAGAGCACACTATCTAGTGCCCATTGGCAGGTAGAGGTGTCTGCCAAACCAGTAGACACCATGATGTAGTGGTCTGTTCACAGGTAGGAGAACACCAATGCCTGGAACAGGAACTCACAGTCCATGTCCTTGTCTAGTGGTTGCCTCCTGGTCTTACACATGGACATTTTTGCAAGAGCCAGAAGGAAGTTGGGGTCCAGGACTTTGTGTACCCAAAAATAAACATGTCAGCAGAGAAATGTAGCCAGAACTGAAAAAAACAGATTTTTACATAAAAGAAAAAGGGCTTCAGTGTGGCACAAAAGAAAAACACATGAAATATGGACCCACAAAAGGGACAGGAGAGTGAGGAGTCCATGAAACAAAGCTAAAAATTGAACCATGCTAAGAGGGCCATGCATGATTCTGCAGCTCAGGTTCCCAGCGGGCCTCAACATGTGCTGGGAATAGACGATGCCCACCAGGGATTCTGACCCTCAGATGGCAGAACAGTCTCCTGCCAGATGGTGACTGAGTTGGAGATAAGAGCAAGGAAGTGAATGGAGTGCAGCATGAGTGAGTAGATCTTACGTCTCTACATGGTGAAGAAATGTGCCGGGGTGAAGTTTGACCGTCTGGATGAGGAGGCAGAGGGGGTTCGCGAAGCATGAAACTAATAATCAGTCCTGCACGTATTGGGATCTGAACTGGGTGAGTATGTCTTGTCTGCAGAACTCCCTCAAGGAAGAAGCGATGGTCAAGTGATAGATGTTGCAAGACTCATGAGATGGGCTAAGGTCACTTACTCGTGTCTATTGTAGTCCAAGAGATCTAGAACTTTTGTGATCCTTCCCAGCATTAGCCAAATGTGACCCACAGTACGAAGACCATCTCCCACCACTATGCTGTCACTATTGCCACATGTGTGGCAGCCAGTGTACAGAGGAAAAGTACTATTTTCCCATACATCCTGCCAGCTGCCACAGTGGCTGAAGATCCCACCTCTTCATCCAGTGCCAATACATGGGCCTCAATAGTTTCCCCTCCCATGTCTGGGTGCCTGAACGCATTACTCCAGGTCATCCCATGGAAAGGGTAGGTGACATGAATTATTTGGAGAGGGGTCCTAATGCTTATACCTAACTGGGTTGGTCCCAGTCTTCCCCGCCCTCACAGAACCATCAGCTGCTGAGGCTAATGCACCACTGCCTAGGATCTTACAGGCCTATGGTGGTTTGGCAGCAGCAGAGGTGGCTGTGATGACAGGGGAAGAACTGGGCTTCTGAGCCCTGTCTGATTACTGTCCTGCTGTTGCATGTGGTGTTACAGCTGCAGCAGGGGTACTGTTTCCTTCGCTGGCCGGTGATGCAGCCACCTCCGAGGTGGAAAGAGTGGTTCTGCTTCAGTTGAGGATGGGTCTGAGGCAGAGGAGGTGGTCATAGTGTCTGGCAGGGTGGTTCCAGCCACGAAAGATTCTCTCGTAAGGGTGGTCCCTGTCCCAGCATTTGACAGTGCAGGGGCAGCAGTTGCTGTGTGCACAGCGGTGGCAGGAATGACTTTATTATTATTCACCACCGCTGGTGAGGATTCTGCACATTTGAGGAGTTCAACAGTTATAAGTGTTGTTAGGTGGTGGTGAGGGGCTACAGCTTTGGGGCATCAGCCAGAAATTGGGAGATGTTCTTATGAGCAGTTTAAGGAGCCAAGTTATTCCACTGCTGAGCCAGGTCCTTCAATAAACTTTTAAAATTTAAAGCCAACTCTATAAAAAAATTGTGGGTTTCATGAAAGAATAAAAAAGACATACAGATCTCATAGTATGAATAACTATTCATCATAACCCCTTTTATTAAAAAAAAAATAATCAATTTCCCTGAAAAAAAACATTCATAAAATATTTTGAAGATGTTTCTCTCTTACATACTAATATTCATTATTTTTTCTTACTTTTTTTGTTAGACTCAATACTTGAACAAGCGGTGTATAAATTAAGCTTCCGGAAGATCACACGAAGCCCTTTATTATGTGCCCGACTCTGGCCGAGTTTCGCTCGTAGAGCTGCCTCAGGGGCAATTCAATTAGCAGGATTTGAAACAATGCCTGCTGGGCTGCTGTCACATGTACACTGTCACTGAATCACGTACAGTATTATATTAATTCCTGCGGAACGTACTGTGTACATGTGACAGCAGCCCAGCAGGCATTGTTTCAAATCCTGCTAATTGAATTGCCCCTGAGGCAGCTCTACGAGCGAAACTCGGCCAGAGTCGGGCACATAATAAAGGGCTTCGTGTGATCATCCGATTCCTATTGCTTTCACTCTAATACAGCCAACTGGATCGGTTTCCGGTTTTTTTTTTTTTTTTTTTTTTAATTAAGTTTCCTACATAATCTTTCTAACTGGCTGAAAATTCAGTACCAACAAGAAGTCTTAGTGGAAACATCACCATACATACAGCCACATCTGTCTGATAAGCCCCCAGGGGACCTAGGAGGCCCAGTGTTTGGGTTAAGGCCGCTCTAGATTTGGTAGAGATTTAGATTAAGCTGTAATGATAGTATAGATTAGTATCTGGGTCAGTCTGCCAGGTTGAAGCAACAAGTCTTAGTGGAAGACTCAGGTACTCGTGAAGCCAGGTCCATCTGGTGTGCTATGCAGTCTTTGCTTTGACTTGGTCAGTGTGTCAGGGTGCAATCTTCAAGGCTTCAGGAAACATGGAGGCTGGATTTTGGGACAACAGCAATCTTAACATTGGTGGGAGTTGGCATTATTGAAAGATTTTGGGATCAGGCTTGGTGTCGCGGGGCGGGGGGGGGGAGGGCTGGCTAGATGCCAGTCCTGCTCCTTTTATGGCCTTTTGATGCTTCTGGGCTGCCACTACCCACAGCTGGAGTCTCTGCCGATGCTGCCTGTTCCATGCACCAGTGAGATGCTGCTGATCCTGCTCCTGCTTCCTATGCGGCCTGAAATGCCATTAACATTCTCTGACATGGCACACTGCCTATGCTCACAATTTAAAGGGACCATGGCAGGAAAAATCCCGCAGCCACTCCTGATTATATCATTACTTCAGGCTTTTAACAGGCCACCTCTCCCATTGCTCCAGGTCCTTGCAAGGATTTTATGTGGATACAGGTCCTTCAAGGTCTCCTGTTTCATGTAGTTTTCTGTTCCTGATCTTCTGGTTCCTGTGACCTAGTCTTCATTCCTGTATCCAAGTCTTCAATTCAAGCCTTCAGAGTCCCGTCCAAGTTTTTGCCACTGGTTTGTCTTTGGAGTCTCTTCCCATTTCCGACTTCCTGAGTCCGAGTATCAGGTTCCTGAGTCTGAGTTCTGAGTTCCTGAGTCTGAATCAAGTTCCTGAGTTCAGAGTTCTTGAGTCTGAGTTCCTGAGTCCTGTCCCTGATCCCTGAAGTTCTTGTTCCAGCCATCCACCTCTTCCAAGACCTGAGCCCTCATCTTCTTCCTTCTAGCCATCTTCCTATCTCAAGCCTTGTGACTGAATTTAAGCCATTCTTCAGTTTAAAGCCATGCTTCGCCTTCGTCATGTCTCTTCAAGTCTCAGCGTATTGCCCACATCTCCAGAGTCACCTTTGAGCCCTCTGCCTCACACTCAAACTGCTTCCAATCAACAGTCCAAATATTCTTTCAGAGTGGCTGAAGGGCTACCCCAGAGACCAGCATGGGTTGCTGGTTCTCAGTTCCTCATGCATCTCGGAATATCCAGGTGTTCCTTTTCCAAGTCTCAAAAGTTTCTGATTCATCTGTTCCTGTTCCCATGTCAATAGTGTTCCTTTTTTAGCCAGCCCATTCCTGGATGTGCTCACTTGCCCGGGGCATGGACCATGGCCAGCCCCAGAGATGAGTTGGTCACGTTGTGGCACAAGGACTCTCGCTCTCAAGCACCCGTCTGCATTCAAAACACTTGGGAAGAGATGGGTGCTAGGGATGAATTAAATAGAGGATCTTGCACAGCATCTAGGGTAAGAGAAAGAGTAAAGAGTAAAGAGTTTTGTTCATTTACCATACTGACAAAAAACATTAAACCCCTCCCAATAACAACACCTAAAACAAATAAAAGAACTGATTTGCATCATGTGATCAGTTCTTGTATTTGTTTTAGGTATTGTTATTGGGAGGGGTTTAATAAATGTTCCTTACTATTTGGGATGCGTATTTGCAACTTCTCCCACACTGTTCTCGCAGTTTGATTCTAAACGAGTGACAGTATAATATACAGTGCTTCCCATTTGTTAGTTTTGTTTGATGTGCTCGCTATTGGAACGGCGATATGGACCTTGATTTCTTGTTTTCATCTTGGTTTTTTTTTTTTTGGGGGGGGGAGGATTGGGGCGATGGGGTTGTACTTACCTCAGCCGCCATGTTTTTTACTGTTTTTTTACTGTTCAGATTGCTCAGAGGGTGTCTAAGAAACCCGATGCCCTCTGCACTGTTGTATGGCATTTATAAAAGAATACAACTTGTTTCAACTTAAAGAACTGATTTGACCCTCTACTGCCATCTCTGACTCCACCTCCACCTGTCCCCCAAAATGCTAACTGGGCATTTATAGCCCTGTACAAAACCGCTGCCATCATCCGACCTGACCAACATAAGAGGAGGAGCCCCAACTATCTGGCTGGGCCCCAGCCCCAAGACCAATTGCTGGGAATAGGAAGGTCACCAGCCCCCACTTACCACTTCATGGAGGCTCCCAGTTTTCAAAGGGCCGGAGCTCTCACCACTCCTTCTTGCCCTGATTGGTAGTAGATTTAGGGATGGCACCATCTGCACTGAGGCTGATACTTAAGTGATGTCACTTTGGTTCCTGCCTCAGGTGTGGTCGGTGTCATTGTGTTGTGCAGGCCCTGAAGTTGATCCTAGGATTGGATTGGGAGTCAGAGGGGCCTAGAGGGTTCCTGGCTGGGCTTCACTAAGCACATCCAGGTATTTTGGAAACTCTCATCCTATGCTGAGTGGAATGGTTGTCAGAGAGGGTTGTGGAAGCACCTGTTAGCTTTTTTTGGAAGCAGGAGGGTGCCAAACATCCTTAGGGAAGCTTTTTTTTTTTTTTAAATTCAAATTCCAAAACGTTTTTTAGTATTTTCATCTGTTTAGCCCGACTGAACTTTACCCTACTTGTGCTAATTATAATTCTGGAAACAGCCAATTTTAGTCAGGCTAAATCTTCCTCCCCATGTGTCTCCTTTTCTCTCTTACCTTTATATGTATATATATATATATATATATATATATATATATATATATATATATATATATTTATCAATAACCAGGAAACACTACAAATGAGGGAGTTTAAAAAGGCATTTTTGAAGATCTACATGTGATAGTGTAGACCACATAAGGTGGTCTTAACTTTGTAATGAAGCATTGTTAACCAACAACGATAACACTATTATGAATATGTATGTACTGGTTATCAACAATCAACAGTGATTAATGTATTAAGTACAGCATTTTAGGGAGAGATTGAGTTTAGCAGCAGTATAGTGGCAAGGGTTATAAATATTGATGTGTGCAGATTGATTTATGTTGAAGAGTTCTATGAGAGACCTGCTCTATTATTCTCAAAGGGGAATGTTTAATATGAGCAATTTTATATAAAATATTAATATTGAAAAAAATGGGTTGTTTTGTTTTGAAATAAATACATTGGTTTTATATCATTGAAAGATTTGTGGTATGATTTTTTCTGTAAGTTAAAAGTGCTTTTTTCCTCTCTCCAAAAATTGTTTTGGAGGTAATTTTATATATATATATATTAGAAAGAGGAAGAGTCATATTCTTAATTCTTTATTATAATTAAAATTCTTTTATTAGTAACAATATGAAAATTATTACAAGTAATTAATAATAATTTCTTTTATAAGTATAATTTGTATACTAATCATAATCTTGTGCTCAGTTCACTGAAAAATTTGCTATGTCACAGCCTCTCTCCCTTTTCCTCATCTGATTAGAAGCAGCCTGGAATACTTCAAGGTCATGAAGAAATACAAAATACAAGATGGAGGCCTTTCCTAGATAGAAATTAAGAACAGCACTTAGATGTAAAAGCAAATAAGCTGGCAGTAAGGGAGTTAAAGTCTTGTCTTTGAAGAGTAGAACTAAGTGCATTGCTAGAGCTGAAAGCTGGGGAACTGACATTTGCCAAGATTTAGTTTATAGACACAGAATATACTTTTACAGGTCCTATGGATATGAGTGCACTTTCAGCTTTTGAGGATCACGCATTTTTATAGTAGTATTTACTTGCTATCTGAAATAATAGTTATATAATTGCTTTTATTTACATGAGACTATTGATACCAATGCAGATTTTATTATTATGATTCTGGATGTTCAACAGAATGTGTTACATTTAGAGAATGTGCAGGGCTAGTGGTCCCAAATGGAAGAGAGAATGACGTATAAAATGACGATTAGAAGTAGTGAATAAAATATAAGAAACCCATCATTTCAGAGTAGACCTAAGAACACACAGCACCTTTTTCTTATCAGTTTGGTAATATTAAAAGGAGAGTTATAGACCAAGAAACAACATAGCGTATGTTCCACCCAAAGAGCTCAACTGAGAGAGGTCAGCATGACAAACTCTGCAAAGACCCAGAGTTCCTGGTACTGCCCAGTCTCCTGAAAGAGATCCTGCTTAACAAGTTATCATCTGGAGAAAAAATAAAACAGGAGACATTCTTCCAGGAATGTGACTGCTTCTTGATAGGTCATTTGTATATATATTATCCCTGTTAGCGAGGGAAGATTATTCACTCTGCTCATTTGTGCTTGTATAACCTGACAGACTGTGTATTTCAGGATTTAGCAAGCACAGTGCCAAGATGCCAAGCAAAAAATTTTAAAAGGCCGGCATGTGCCAATAGTGGGAGAACCGTGCATGTCCAGGCCGCGTGTACATAGTGCACATTTCTAAAGGTCGCAGTCATGCCTGTTATCTCCCAGTAATCACAGAAGAACTGGGTGCAAAGAAAAGGGGAACGGCAGGGATGGGCAGGAGAGGGGAATGGGAAGGGAGTGGGTTGGGCATCTGTCGGCCGGGATAGCACAATTAGGCGCTGCCCCACTGAAGCGCACGCTGGCAGCCAGCCGGCCCATGAAACTTACTACTGCTCAGGAGAGCAGGAAAGTTTTGCAACAAAAAACCCCTAGTTAAAGGAGTTTTAGGGGTCGGGGAGGATAGAGAAAAAGTCAGGCAGGGCAGGTAGGGGGTTTAGGAAGTTCCTCCCTGTCCACTCCTTTATTGGAGAGGACTGGGAGGGAACAGGGGAAAGGCCCTAATGTGTCACTACACGATTCTTACAAAATTCCCCCATTGCACACACAAGTTGGCCCCCACGCACGGGCAGTGGATTTTACAACATGCGGGTGTCGGTGTGCGCTTGTTATAAAATTGGTGCATCTATGTACTCTTGCCAGGAACCGAGCACCCATGGACGCCTGTGCACCAGTTAAAAATTCACCTTTAAGTTAGTAGTTTACTAATGGTATAAACTCAATCTCAGTCTGGCTAGTGGCTAGGGCCATATTGTAGGGATGTGCCACAGGGACGGATTTGTCCCATTCGGTATTCATATTCGGCGGGACCAAAATCTGTTGCATCTGTTCTCGGGGACCCCAATCCATTCATTAGTTACATATGTATTTGTTTCCCCCCCAAAAAACCATCCCAACCCTTTAAATTTAATTAAAAACAACCCCCCCACACTCCTGACCCCCCCCCCAAAGACTTGCCAAATGTCCCTGGTGGTCCAACGGGGATCCTGGACCGATCTCCTGCACTCGGGCAGTCAGCTGCTGATATTCAAAATGGCGCCGATAGCCTTTGCCCTTACTATGTCACAGGGGCTACTGGTGCCATTGGTCGGCCCCTGTCACATGGTAGGAGCAATGGACAGCCGGCGCCATCTTGTGCTTGCTTGTTTATTTATTTATTTATTGATTTATTTATTGAGTTTTATATACCATCATTCGGTGAAGCCATCATAACGGTTTACAAGTTTCAAGTTGTAATTATTTTTCTTAACAATTTTGAAAAAGGTATAACAGGATGAATAATAATAATAAAAAAAAAAACCAGATGTTAAACATTACCAGTCTGGAAAAGACGCAGGGGTTGTTTGGTGTTGGATGGAGACAAGGTATTTTTGTGGTTAAGGCTGAAGGTTCGAATGAGTGTTAGTATGATCAGAGGTAAGAATGTCATTGTAGACTTTGGGTGTTAGGATGTCAGTGTAGACTTTGTGAAACAGCAAAGTTTTTACATCTTTTTTGAAGGTTTTGAAACGTTAAATGTGAAATGTGAATTGTGATTATAGGGAAATTCAGTTGTTGGATTAAGCTTGGGTTTATTAACGGGAACAATCACTGCCCCTCCACAACTTCTTCTAGGTTTGTAATCCCCCTTGAACTTGCAGTAATTTGAGCCCCTGCTGAAAAATGTTTTTCTCAATCTCAAACGCACAAATACTCATATAAACGGTGAATGTGTGTGCACTACAGATTAGCAACTTTTACACACTCACAAAAAATACTGTGACATAAAAGGCATTACTACTGTTCTTTCTCAGCCAGTCAACCAGGATACACTGTGCAATCACTATCACTGTTGTTTGTTTTTCACTAGCACCGCCCTTTTCCCTCCTCTAGTGAACAAACAAAATGAAGCAGCATCTCTGTCTCTCACTCATAGTGAAAGCAGTGCACTGTGACTACTGCAGTAAAGATAACAAAAAGTAATTTTCCAACGCCCAAATTCCTTTCTCTCCTTTTCAAGAACCTTATCTTTGACTCTAAGACAACTTCTGAAAAGACAAGACAATGCTGAGACCTTTAAATGGCAGGATGTTAGCCTCTTGATCCAGATGCCAAGTATAGCCTACTTTATAAAAATGTTTCACTTGAATTGGTCCTCCGTCCTCTGTACTTTCCTACTTATCTCATCTCAGGTCCAGCTTGGCAGCAACTTCACCCAGGAAATGGTTGGTGGCTATAGTTGCCAGTCTCCCAGCTGCACATTTCAATGGGCCATCAACTTGAATGGAAATCATATACAAATGAGACAACAATTTTAGTTTAAATTCATTTTGTAGTGGGGGGAAAGGTCATGATTTAAATAAATTGGTCTCATGTGTTGCATTTTATAGTCAGGTGAACCTAATGTCAGTGCTGGGCAAAATGGTAAGAAAGCCATTCTTAAAAAGAAAATCACTGGCCAGAAACAGAGCATTTATTTACCTATTTATTTATTTGCTTTTATATACCGACATTCATTGGGGTACATCACATCAGTTTACATGTTAGTGTGGAGAAATAGTAGGACGAACGTGTCCAACTATTTTTATATGGAACGGAGGCACATCAACAGTTAATACAGTTACATTTTAGCAGTTGTGAACATTGAAGATAATTGATTCAAACAGCTCAACAGGGCACAGAGGCAAACCACCTAGCTGGCCTGTCTTTCTTTTCCAGAATACTAGGATTCCCCAGCAGCACATCACTATTCACAATAAAGCGGACTATGTTAGGTTGGCATAGGGAGGTTGGTAAGACACAAGATTCCAGGAGGCCCATAACTTTGGATATTCTGAGAGAAATCTTTCGGTCCCTGGATGTCATCTGCTCGGATAACTTTGAGTCTCAGTTATTTAAATGCACGTTCTCCTTGTCATTTTATGTGGCCCTCCACATTAGCGAGCTGACCATGCACTCTGCAAATAGGCCTTCCTCTGCATCTTTACTGTGGGAAGATACAGTACTTGAATGTAAAAAACTTACCCTACGCATCCGCAGATCAAAGACCGACCAATTGGACGTTGGTTCCAATGGTTCCAATATCGTCCTCTGAGAATGGTCTGGGGAGACCGCTTGCCCTGTGTGGTCCATCAATTTATACCTACATCACCTCCCGCCTTGTGGCGGGCAATTGCTGGTACACAAGGGTAGTAATGCTCTTACCCGATACAAGTTTAGTCGGGTCCTCAACAATGCACTGCATGCAGCAGGTATTGTAGTAGCAGGTTACTCATCTCACTCGTTCCGTATAGGGGCGGCAACCACGGCTGCAAGTTTAGGATTACAGGCCAAGAAAATAATGGCAATAGGCAGATGGCGATCAGGAAGATTTGGCCGTTAATGTAAGAATGAATGATTATTTTGCCAAATGCATATAACATGACTCATCATATCTGCCTTTATCTGCCGATAGATCGGAGGCCGCACGTCGCATGAATTATGCGTGGGGCACACAGGAGGGCCCTCGAACGGCCTCCAGGCGAATACCTTGGTATGGCGGCGCATCAAGTTTTGTTGCTTTGAAAAGGGATCCCGGGAATGAGGTGGGACCAGTTGATGCTGACTGTCCTTGAACTAATAAAAAACACCCCCCATCTGCTACAATCTTACATCTGGGGGGTAACAACCTGCCTCTCACTACGAGTGTTGCTCTCACACATAAAATACAAAAAGATTTGGTCACTTTATATAACATGTCCCCACAGTCGGTAATTGTCTGGTCCTATATCACCCCCCATAGGATCTGGAGAGGTGAGCGATCACACCGTGCTATGGAAAAGATTCGGAAGAAAATTAATAACTGGATTGCAAAGTTCATGCTTATAATTAATGGTTTATCGTTGAAGCATGATTTGCTGGATGAAAGCCCAGGTTTATTTAGACCAGATGGTGTACATCTCTCTGATATAGGGTGGAATATCTTTAACAGTGATCTCCAAGATGGTTTCAAGGCTATCTTGCCTCTAATGGCCGCAGCCTATTGAGAGGTTGGGGGATATCCCGGTAAGTGGATTCGCTACCAGGGAACCTTGGCGCAGTGACCAGCAAAGTGACACCCCCACCTTTAGGTTACATAGGTGATGGCCTGGGGGCTGGCAGGCCTCAGACCACTGGAGCAGGCGGCTACGACTGGGCCAGCGGCCCAATACAGACCCTTGACACTTCAACGGCCAAGAGGGGTGAGGGACAATATGAGTACTGAGGCAATTGGACCAAACGACCCTGACTTCTATGGTCGTGTCACCGGTAATGATGCCTTGGCTTCCAAGGCCAAGGGGTCAACGGCAGCTCCCCGGCTTCTACGGTCGGGGGGGGGGGGGGTGCATGCGCCTCAGCAAATTATGTGATTAGCACTTGTTAGCGGGGGGAGCACTGGTCACTAAGAGTTAATCTTCAGCTAACAGAGTTTCAGGATGGTTTATGATTGATAATGTTCCTTGTTGCTGTATTGAATTATTATTATCTATTACTTGCTAATGTAATGCATATGGGCTGCGGCCATTAATTTGTCCAATATAATAAAACTCTCGTTATCAAATATTAAGCTGCCTGAGTCTTTGGAGATTAACTTCCCGGGGGGGGGGGGGGTAGGAGGTTATAGACGTAGCCTTCCCACTGCCCGCATTGAGAGCCCGGGACTCCTTTAGGGAGCAGGGCACAATGTGGGCGGGAAAGGCAAGGCTGGTGGGAGCCGAAGGAGGGGGGAGGGGGCCCAGCAGTGCCTGGGTAGAAAATGAGAAGCACAGCGTCTGCGTTCCCCTTTTCAGCCAGGCACCGCCGGGTTACCTTCGTTACCCTCCCACTAATTTTAGCTAAAGTAGGTTTAGGAACCTGTCGCAGCCCTTGGCGTTGTGCATGGTGTGGTGACCAGCAAAGCGACACCCTCGCCTTTAGGTTACGTAGGTCACGGCCCGGGGGCCAGCGGCCCTCAGACCACTGGAGCAGGCAGCTCCGACTGGGCCAGCGGCCCAACACAGACCCTCGACGCTTCAACGGCCAAGAGGGGTGAGGGACAATATGAGTACTGAGGCGACTTCTGACTTCTACGTTCGGGTCACCAGTATGATGCCTTGGCTTCCATGGCCAAGGGGTCAGTGGCAGCTCCCTGGCTTCTATGGCCGGTGGGGGGTGTGCATGGGCCTCAGCGATATTTTTTTATTTTATTTATTTAATTTTATTTATTTAATTTTATATACCGACAGCCGTTTGCACATCGTGCCGGTTTACAAATAACTTACAAACCAAAAATATATAGGCAAAGCCTTTACAAGGAACAGTGTGTAACATAAACAATAGTAACAGAGTAAATAACTTGATAACTAAGGGAGGAAGGGGTGGGGGTGATCGCGACAAAGGAGGGGGTAGGGGGGGTGAGAACAGATACATGAGGAAAAAATATGTACAGGGAATCAATGGGGAAATGATATGTACATAGGCTATATACAAAATTTGTCTAAGCGCATGGCCAACAGTGAAAGAAGTGAGAAGATGTGTGCGGTTCTGCTAGGTGGCAATTTATTATGTGCAGGAGGTTAAGTGTGGGGTTTGTAGTTCCTTCGAGAGGGTGGGTGGGTGGGTGAATGGTCAATTTCCAAATAAAGATCAATGGTGGAATATCACAGGGACTGGTACTGGGGCCTGTGCTCTTTAACATATTCATAAATGATCTGGAAAAAGGAACAACGAATGAGGTGACTTGAAATTATTCAAATTTGTTAAAATATCAGTTGGTTGTGATGAACTGCAGAAGAACCTTGTGAGAGTAGGAGATAGATGAAATTTAATGTGCAAAAGTACAGAGTGATGCACATAGGGAAACAAATAATCCCAACTATAGGTACCCGATGCTGGGTTCTGATCTCAGCTCTAATTCCAGCGCCACAGTGTGTCATCTAGATAGCAGATTTACAGGGCCAGCCAGTGCCACTTTCGTCTTTTTCATTTTCCAAAGTCTTGAAACAATATAGGAAATGTTGACAAAAGCAAAATTCAATCAACTCTATACTGTAAAATGTTAATAAATGTTTGTAATTGATTCAGCTTTTACCTTATCAAACAGCCAATTTATGTTCACATTCTTTAAAAGTAAACACGAAAAAAAAAAAGTTATTCATATCTCAGAAGTTTGTCTAACTGAGTTACTCTCGCTCTGTGAATTCCCTGTTTTCCAATGATCAGGTCCCAAATGCTTTGACCAACTTTATATCTTGGCTGATCCAAAGTTAGCATTTGAGAAGCAGCTTCTGTTCATCACATGAACGCACACTGTAAGTCAATTCAAAGTGATATATGTATTTATTATTTGTGAATTGCTTTTAATTTGTTTAAGTAGATTTCATTTATGTGCATAGCTCAGTGACAGGGAATACATTCTTAGAAGGCAAAAGTACTGATGAAATAACTTGCTATAGACCAACTTAATATCATTCATAGTCAGTATATACTAGATATTGTTAAACTCTAATATTATTTATTATTTTCCAAAAGTAAAATTGAATTTTCTAATATATTTGATAATTATCCATACTGCATGGACCTACAAGAGGCAAAATTTCAACTGAATTTATATTGGACATGCATCATAGGTAAATTAAATCCAAAGTCTAGAGTAAACCACAAATCATTTCCAGCATTCAAGGGGTATGATTTTGATTATTTTTGCTGATTTTGAATGGTTATTGTGATCAAAATCTAGAATCATGATTTCAAAATCTTATTATCAAACTTAGATGGTAATTTTCAAACTAGCGCATGGGCACACATTTGCATGCATGATTCAGCCTGCAACCAGGGATGCAGATTTTTTTTTAATTTGCATATGAATATGCACACATGTTATAAAATAGCCTGGCCATGTACACATATGCGCCAAATTTTAACTGGCTCACACATCAGCTTTGAAATTTTAAAAGGAGCGATCACACATGCCATTACCAGTTGATCAGTTCATCCACCAATTCACCCAGTTAACAGCTAAATCCTTTAGACCTTGGCTCAATTTTTTTTAAAACTTACAAGCCATGCATAGCAGAAGTGAAGTTACAAGGCAGGAGACCCTGGCGCATGCGGGGTATGTAAGTGTGAATGCATTTCCTGGCTAGACCCTGTCATACCCATGCCCCTCCCAGACTGCACCCTTCTTTGAAAAGTTGTGAGATATGTGCACCGCAGCATTTCCACATGTAACTGGGTGCTTTTTAAAATATGGTTGATGAGCTAATTAATGTGCATGCTGGGCTTTTTAAATTCCTCTTTTTGAAAATAAGTCTCTCCTAAATGAAAATATTTCGTTTTGTGTCAGGATTGATACTGAAAGTTTCAATGAGTAATTCAGATTTTGGTGACTGATGTTACAATAGAATATACAATCACACCACTGGATCATGGCTTAAGGTTTGTGATTCTTTTGGCCTCGTCAAACCCTAGAACTGGGAAAATTAATGGAAACT
>NW_021820727.1:19089-74786 GCF_901001135.1 Rhinatrema bivittatum | reverse complement strand
GAATGGGAGCTTGAACATGTCTATGTGTGGGTGAGACTGGGAGCATGGGTGTGTGGGTGAGACTGGGAGCATGGGTTTGTGGGTGAGAATGGGAGTCTGGGTTTATGTGTGTGGGTGAGAATGGGTGCCTGGATGTTCGTCTGTGTGTGCATAGGAATATAACCCTGGGGAGGGGTGAGAAAGTGAGAGCTTGTATGTGTGTCTGCAGAGAATGTGAGCTTGTGTGTGTGGGAGGGAGAGCATATGAGAGTGAGAGCATGAGTGTGTGAGGGGGAGTCTGTGAGAGATAGCATGTGTGTATGTGTGTGTGGAAGGGAAGAAGACAGTAATAGAAGAAAGACATTGAAAAGGAATTAGGAAATGAGCGACAAGGGAAAAAACGGGAAAAAGAGACCAGGACCAACTGATTAGAAAAATACAAAGATCAGACAAGAAAGGTAAAAAAAAATAAATATTAGCAATTTAGCAATTTAAATATAAGCAACACAACCGCTCTCTCAAAATTTATGTACAGGTAGTAGCCATGTATAAAATCATAATAATAAGAAGGCTAAAGTACCACAAATCACCGTGAATTATGTTTGTAACATTAAGTAGACCTCATACTTAGGCATAGATGTGAATGCTATTCTGAATACCGTTTTACACCAGTAGTACAATCATGGGTCAGAAAAGAATTTTATATGCTTAGTGAGTCCAAAGTGAAAAGAATTCAAAGTTGATGTAGCATGACATTTCCCATTGTATTAATTGTTGCAGAATTTCTTAACTCATCATAGTATTGATAACATTAAATTTCTTAAGATAATGTAGCTACTTAGCTTTTTTTGCATGTGAAGAAATGCCTGAGAGTTAAAAATGTTACAAGGCTCGAGGTGTACTAGCCCGACACGGACCGTGTTTCAGCGTCTGCCTTCATCAAGGAGCCGAATGTATGTGAGATGATTTTCGTGGCATTTTCAGCAACATGGAAGTAATGCGTTTCCTCACATTCCTATATTATCTTAAGAAATTGAATGTTGTCATTACTATGATGCATTAAGAAATTCTGCAACAATGAATACAATGAGAAATGTCATGCTACATCAACTTTGAATTCTTTTCACTTTGGACTCACTAAGCATATAAAATTAATTTCTGACCCATGATTGTACTACTGGTGTAAAACGTTATGCTGAATAGCATTCACATCTATGCCTATGTATGAGGTCTACTTAATGATAGAGATGTGAATCGTGTCCTCGATCGTCTTAATGATCGATTTCGGATGGGAGGGGGAGGGAATCGTATTGTTGCCGTTTGGGTGTTTAAAGTATCGTGAAAATCGTGAGCCGGCACACTAAAACCCCCTAAAACCCACCCCCGACCCTTTAAATTAAATCCCCCACCCTCCCGAACCCCCCCCCCAAATGCCTTAAATTACCTGGGGGTCCAGCGGCGGTCCGGAACGGCAGCGGTCCGGAACGGCCTCCTGCAATTGAATCGTGTTGTCTTCAGCCGGCGCCATTTTTCAAAATGGCGGCGCAAAATGGCGGCGGCCATAGACCAACACGATTCGACTGCAGGAGGTCGTTCCGGACCCCCGCTGGACTTTTGGCAAGTCTTGGGGGGGTCAGGAGGCCCCCCCAAGCTTGCCAAATGTGTATTTCTTATATTTTTATATTTTGCTCTTTCTTAAGTATTCCACTGTTCAGACATTTTAGTTTCTCAGGCTTTCTATTTTGGTTTTATCTGCATGTTTCTGTTTCTAATTTATAGTCTCTTATTTCTATATTAGGTAAGGGTTGGTCTCAGTTTTGCCTGTGTGTGACAGAAATGCAATATTTCTTCTGGTGTGTAGTTTCTCTGTAGTAGTAGTCCAGCTTGTTCTGTTATTCCTGTAGGTGATGTATTAATGTTCTAGGGCCTGGTGTAGTATTTGCATTGCTGCTTTTCATTGAGGTTGCTGTTATTTGAATCCTGAGAGTCAGTGCTGTGACTGTATGGCAAGGTTCTATATGTGTTCTTTGCAAGAGTTTGTGTTACTTCACAAAATAGCAGTGGAGGGTTATTTTTTGCTGAGGTGACACCAGAATTTGAATTTTTTTTCATGTTAGTTGTAATGTGAATTGCCCTAGCTCTATGATGCACCTGTTCTGATGATTAATTATATTTTATTGTATTTATGAAGATTTCTGGTTTTCTGCAAAGATGGTTCATGAAAGAATACATTAATTTTTGTTTTACTACATGATTGGATCTGATTGTTTTCTATACTTGTGCATTTATAAACTGCAATAAATATAAAATAAATTCTGATTAATAAGGAATTGTTAATGCTAATAAGTGCTAGAAATAATTGAAGTAAATTATTTTAAAGTTTCATAATGGCTGTTGCAAATTACTTAGAAAGCCATTCTAGGGTGCAGTATATGGCTTTATTTATCATTAAAAAAAACCCTAGTAGAGCTGCATGCCTATTGCCTACCCATATTAACCTTGTGCCCACCCAAAAAAATCAATTCTGGCTACACTACTGGGTGGGAGACAGATTAAGGCCTTTAACAGAAAACAGCACATACATGCTCACCACAGTCTGTGATTCCCGTGTGAAAGGGAAACTCACCCTACAGTACGATTGTCTCTCCATTGGAAGCACTGAGAGGAGAGGATCACCTTGCTGGTGGCTGAAAGGAATCAGTAAGCTTTTGCATGGGACATTGTCTTTTTTAAAAGTATTGGGGCAAAGTTAACTATTTAGAAATATTATTTAGTGTGTTTGTTTGTTTGTGCTTTGAAGAGACAGTAAGGCAGTGAATAAACAAGTTAGACTGTATTTTTAAATAGTCAATAAGGCAGCTAGTAAGCAGTAGGTAGCGTGTTTATTTTTAAAAGTCTGTAAGGCAGCTACTAAGCAGAATTGAGTGTTTGTATTAAAAAAAAAAACACACAAAAAAAAACAAAACCCCAAAAAGTAGCCAGAAGCTAGAAATAAGCTAGGAGCAGTGTATACCTAAGTAAAAGTGTTGAAAGGTTCAGCTCAGTTACTCACCTTGGAAAGGTGTTGAGGTAGTGTGATTTGGTTTGAATAGGTACCAACATTTGTTAATCAAGATAGCAGTGAGTCACTCTGGCTGATTAACTGAAGTTAGACTCTTTGTATTTCCCAACCCTCTCACCCCTCGCCCACCCACCCCTAGCTCATCCTTTAATTTATAGGCGAGTGCCACTTTCACAAAAAAAAACAAAACACAACAACAAAAACTTTATTGAGAGTTTGATCAGTCCCCGGTAGGCCACTACCAGACATATAGAGGTAGATCTTCAAAACATACACGCGCGCAAAGAAAAGTACACCAGATTTTATAAAATACACGCGTAGCCACGCATATCTTATAAAATCCAGGGTCGGCGCGCGCAAGGCTGCGCAAAATCGGCAGCCTGCGCGTGCCGAGCCGCGCAGCCTGCCTCCGTTCCCTTCGAGGCCACTCCGAAATCAGAGTGGCCTCGGAGGGAACTTTCCTTCCGTGTCCTCCCACCTTCCCCTCTCTTCCCCTCCCTTCCCCTATCTACCCCACCCGCCAGCCCTACCTAAATTCCCCCCCTACCTTTGTTGGGCAAGTTACACCTGCTTGAAGCAGTGCCGGGGGACTCGGGACCGCACTCCCAGCCCGCCCCCGAACTGTCACCACGCCCCCGGACCCACCCCAGACCGCCCCTGACACACCCCCGGACACGCCCCTCCCCCACCTTTTACGAAGCCCCGGGACTTACGAACGTCCCGGGGCTTTGCGCGGGCTGGCGGCCTATGCAAAATAGGCGCTACAGCGCGGGAGGATTTACGTGCACAGGGGTTTTAAAATCTACCCCATAGTGAATTCACTAATACATTTAAAGGACGTTAGACACATTCCTACTCCAATAGCAACCTAAAACTTATCTAGGAACTGATCAAAAATGAGATGAAGCAGCAGTCCAGCAGCAAGAGGAGGGCTTCCCAGTCTTATGCATCGAGTGTCACATGTATGATTTTTTACACAGTGGTGAGAAGTTGTGCAGGCGATGCAAAGAGCTCTTGGCTCTCAGAGAACGAGTCCGATCTCTGGAGGCTAGAGTGGCAGACCTGGAGGAGCTGAGGCAGACAGAGAGGTATATAGATGAGACCTTCAGGGATATAGTAGCCAAGTCCCAAATTCAGACTGGCAGCCCTGGTGTTGCCTTGGAGGAAGAAGGTCTCATGATTGGAGAGCATCAACCGGGTGTGGCAGGAAAGGATCCTGTAGCAAGGACCTGCTCTCCAGGTGACGCATTGTCCTTTCACACTGAGGATATCTCCCCAAGTCCTACTGCCCAGGAGGGAAGGGTTAGGTTGGCCGTCATAGATGATGTTTCGATTATTAGGAATGTAGATAGCTGGGTGGCTGGTGGGCATGAGGATCGCCTGGTAACATGCCAACCTGGTGCGAAGGTGGTGGACCTCACGCGTCACCTAGATAGGATTTTAGACAGTGCTGGGGAGTAGCCGGCTGTCATGGTACATGTGGGAACCAACGACATAGGAAAATGTAGGAGGGAGATTCTGGAAGCCAAATTTAGGCTCTTAGGTAGAAAGCATAAATCCAGAACCTCCAGGGTAGCATTCTCTGAATGCTCCCTGTTCCACGCACAGGTCACCAGAGGCAGGCAGAGCTCCAGAGTCTCAATGCGAGGATGAGTCGATGGTGCAAGGAAGAGGGATTCAGTTTTGTTAAGAACTGGGGAACCTTTTGGGGAAGGGGGAGTCTCTTCTGAAGGGATGGGCTCCACCTTAACCAGGGTGGAAACAGACTGCTGGCGTTAACCTTTAAAAAGGAGATAGAGCAGCTTTTAAACTAGAACAAAGGGGAAAGCTGACAGTCGCTCAGCAGCGCATGGTTCGGAGAGAGGTATCTTCAAAGGATGCTAATGATGCATTAGAATTAGGGCATCCCGACAGTGAGGTTCCAATAATAAGAAAAGTAGTCCATGTGCCTGTAACTAAAAACTCACCTGAGCTAAAAAATTCTAACTTAACCCAATCAATTAAAAAGCAAAAGGAAAATACAAACAAAAAACAAACTTTGAAATGTTTGTATGCTAATGCCAGAAGTCTAAGAAGTAAGATGGGAGAATTAGAATGTATAGCAGTGAATGATGACATAGACTTAATTGGCTTCTCAGAGACATGGTGGAAGGAGGATAACCAATGGGACAGTGCTATAAAGGGGTAAAAATTATATTGCAATGAAAGAGAGGAGCACCCGAGAGGTGGTGTGGTGCTTTATGTCCGGGATGGCATAGAGTCCAACAGGATAAACATCCTGCATGAGACTAAATGCAAAATTGAATCTTTATGGGTAGAAATCCCTTGTGTGTCGGGGAAGACTATAGTGATAGGAGTATACTACCGTCCACCCGGTCAAGATGGTGAGACGGACAGTGATATGCTAAGAGAAATTAGGGAAGGTAACCAAATTGGTTGTGCGGTAATAATGGGAGACTTCAATTACCCCAATATTGACTTGGTAAATGTATCATCGGGTCACACTAGAGAGATAACGTTCCTGGATGGAATAAATGATAGCTTTATGGAGCAATTGGTTCAGGAACCGACGAGAGAGGGAGGAATTTTAGATCTAATTCTCAGTGGAGCACAGGACTTGGTGAGAGAGGTAATGGTGGTGGGGGCCGCTTGGCAACAGTGATCATAATATGATCAAATTTGAATTAATGACTGGAAGAGGAACAGTATGCAAACCCACGGCTCTCGTGCTAAACTTTGAAAAGAAAAACTTTGATAAAATGAGAAAAATAGAAAAAAAAATGAAAGGAGCAGCTACAAAAGTAAAAAATGTGCAAGAGGTGTGGTCATTGTTAAAAAATACCATTCTAGAAACACAGTCCAGATGTATTCCACACATTAAGAAAGGTGGAAAGAAGGCAAAACGATTACTGGCATGGTTAGAAGGGGAGGTGAAAGAAGCTATTTTAACCAAAAGATCTTCATTGAAAAATTGGAAAAATTGGAAAAATTGGAAAATTGGAAAAATTGGAAAAATTGGAAAAAGGATCCAACAGATGAAAATAATTACACGATGTTGGGTTCCATATTAGGTGCTACAACCCAAGAAAGAGATCTAGGTGTCATAGTGGATAACACATTGAAATCGTCGGTTCAGTGTGCTGCGGCAATCAAAAAAGCAAACAGAATGTTGGGAATTATTAGAAAAGGAATGATGAATAAAACGGAAAATGTCATAATGCCTCTGTATCGCTCCATGGTGAGACCGCACCTTGAATACTGTGTACAATTCTGGTCGCCGCATCTCAAAAAAGATATAATTGCGATGGAGAAGGTACAGAGAAGGGGTACCAAAATGATAAGGGGAATGGAACTACTCCCCTATGAGGAAAGACTAAAGAGGTTAGGACTTATCAGCTTGGAGAAGAGACGACTGAGGGGGGATATGATAGAGGTGTTTAAAATCATGAGAGGTCTAGAACGGGTAGATGTGAATCGGTTATTTACTCTTTCGGATAGTAGAAGGACTAGGGGACACTCCATGAAGTTAGCATGGGGCACATTTAAAACTAATCGGAGAAAGTTCTTTTTTACTCAACGCACAATTAAACTCTGGTATTTGTTGCCAGAGAATGTGGTTCGTGCAGTTAGTATAGCTGTGTTTAAAAAAGGATTGGATAAGTTCTTGGAGGAGAAGTCCATTACCTGCTATTAAGTTCACTTAGAGAATAGCCACTGCCATTAGCAATGGTTACATGGAATAGACTTAGTTTTTGGGTACTTGCCAGGTTCTTATGGCCTGGATTGGCCACTGTTGGAAACAGGATGCTGGGCTTGATGGACCCTTGGTCTGACCCAGTATGGCATTTTCTTATGTTCTTATGTTCTTAATGCATAAACGTTGGCAAGTTAAATGTAAGACATTGATAAGACAGGCTAAGAGAGAATTTGAAAAGAAGTTGGCCGTAGAGGCAAAAACTCACCGTAAAAACCTTTTTAAATATATCCAAAGCAGAAAGCCAGTGAGGGAGTCAGTTGGATCGTTAGATGATCGAGGGGTTAAAGGGGCACTTAGAGAAGATAAGGCCATCGTGGAAAGATTAAATGATTTCTTTGCTTTAGTGTTTACTCAAGAGGATGTTGGGGAGGTATCTGTACTGGAGAAGGTTTTTATGGGTAATGATTCAGATGGACTGAATCAAACCACGGTGAACCTAGAAGATGTGGTAGAACTGATTGACAAACTGAAAAGTAGTAAATCACCTGTACCGGATGGTATACACCCCAGAGTTCTGAAAGAACTAAAAAATGAAATTTCAGACCTATTAGTAAAAATTTGTAACTTATCATTAAAATCATCCATTGTATCTGAAGACTGGAGGATAGCAAATGTAACCCCAATATTTAAAAAGGGCTCCAGGGGCGATCCGGGAAAGTACAGACCAGTTAGCCTGACTTCAGTGCCAGGAAAAATAGTGGAAAGTGTTCTAAATATCAAAATCACAGAACATATAGAGACATGGTTTAATGGAACAAAGTCAGCATGGCTTTACCCAAGGCAAGTCTTGCCTCACAAATCTGCTTCACTTTTTTGAAGGAGTTAATGAACACGTGGATTTTCAGAAGGCGTTTGACAAAGTTCCTCATGAGAGGCTTCTAGGAAAAGTAAAAAGTCATGGGATAGGTGGTGATGTCCTTTCGTGGATCACAAACTGGCTAAAGAACAGGAAACAGAGAGTAGGATTAAATGGATAATTTTCTCAGTGGAAGGGAGTGAGCAGTGGAGTGCCTCAGGGATCTGTATTGGGACCCTTACTTTTCAATATATTTATAAATGATCTGGAAAGAAATATGACGAGTGAGATAATCAAATTTGCAGATGATACAGAATTGTGGAAAATTGGGCATCAAAATGGCAGATGAAATTTAATGTGGATAAGTGCATATAGGGAATTTAATATGGATAAGTGCATATAGGGAAAAATAATCCATGCCATAGTTACACAATGTTGGTTCCATATCAGGTGCTACAGCCCAAGAAAGAGATCTTGGCGTCATAGTAAGAACATAAGAACATAAGAAAATGCCATACTGGGTCAGACCAAGGGTCCATCAAGCCCAGCATCCTGTTTCCAACAGTGGCCAATCCAGGCCATAAGAACCTGGCAAGTACCCAAAAACTAAGTCTATTCCATGTAACCATTGCTAATGGCATTGGATAACACATTGAAATTGTCGGTTCAGTGTGCTGCGGCAGTCAAAAAAGCAAACAGAATGTTGAATGGTGAATAAAACGGAAAATGTCATAATGCCTCTGTATCGCTCCATGGTGAGACCGTACCTTGAATATTGTGTACAATTCTGGTCGCCGCATCTCAAAAAAGATATAATTGCGATGGAGAAGTTACGGAGAAGGGCTACCAAAATGATAAGGGGAATGGAACAGCTCCCCTATGAGGAAAGACTAAAGAGGTTTGGACTTTTCAACTTGGAGAAAAGACGGCTGAGGGGGGATATGATAGAGATGTTTAAAATTATGAGAGGTCTAGAATGGGTAGATGTAAATCGGTTATTTACTCTTTCAGATAATAGAAAGACTAGAGGGCACTCCATGAAGTTAGCATGTGGCACATTTAAAACGAATCGGAGAAAGTTCTTTTTTACTCAACGCACAATTAAACTCTAGAATTTTTTGCCAGAGGATGTGGTTAGTAGGGATGTGAATCGTGTCCTCGATCGTCTTAACGATCGATTTCGGCTGGGAGGGGGAGGGAATCGTATTGTTGCCGTTTGGGGGGGTAAATATCGTGAAAAATCGTGAAAAATCGTTAAAAAATCGAAAAATCGAAAAATCGAAAAAACCGGCACATTAAACCCCCTAAAACCCACCCCCGACCCTTTAAATTAAATCCCCCACCCCCAAATAACTTAAATAACCTGCGGGTCCAGCGGCGGTCCGGAACGGCAGCGGTCCGGAACGGGCTCCTGCTCCTGCATCTTGTCGTCTTCGGCCGGCGCCATTTTCCAAAATGGCGCTGAAAAATGGCGGCGGCCATAGACGAAAAAGATTGGACGGCAGGAGGTCCTTCCGGACCCCCGCTGGACTTTTGGCAAGTCTCGTGGGGGTCAGGAGGCCCCCCACAAGCTGGCCAAAAGTTCCTGGAGGTCCAGCGGGGGTCAGGGAGCGATTTCCCGCCGCGAATCGTTTTCGTACGGAAAATGGCGCCGGCAGGAGATCGACTGCAGGAGGTCGTTCAGCGAGGCGCCGGAACCCTCGCTGAACGACCTCCTTCGGGAGGGTGGGGGATTTAATTTAAAGGGTCGGGGGTGGGTTTTAGGGGGTTTTAGTGTGCCGGCTCACGATTCTAACGATTTATAACGATAAATCGTTAGAATCTGTATTGTATTGTGTTCCATAACGGTTTAAGACGATATTAAAATTATCGGACGATAATTTTAATCGTCCTAAAACGATTCACATCCCTAGTGGTTAGTGCAGTTAGTATAACAGTGTTTAAAAAAGGATTGGATAAGTTCTTGGAGGAGAAGTCCATTACCTACTATTAAGTTCACATAGAGAATAGCCACTGCCATTAGCAATGGTAACATGGAATAGAATTAATTTTTGGGTACATGCCAGGTTGTTATGGCTTGGATTGGCCACTGTTGGAAACAGGATGCTGGGCTTGATGGACCCTTGGTCTGACCCAGTATGGCATTTTCTTATGTTCTTATGTCTTAAGTATCAGGGTAGAGGTGGGCTTTACTGCACACCCACCTGACGGACCAGGCCCATACCGCATGCATCAGACAGATGCTGCAGGGCTGGTAACTACTAATGTCCATACATGGGCTTGACCTCTGTCCTCAAATGATATGCCTGTCTGTCCAGGTCTTACGTCCCTAGGTGGGATTGACCTCGATTGCTTTGCCTGTTTGTCAAGGCCTTATGTTTCTACAAGTGTTTGACCTCAATTGCTGTGCCTGTCAGTCCAGGCCTTATGTCCCTACAAGGGTTTGTCCTCGATTGCTTTGCCTGTTCGTCCAGGCCATATGTCCCTACGTGGGCTTGACCTCTGTCCTCAACTGCTTTGCCTGTTCGTCAAGGCCTTATGTTCTTACAAGTGTTTGACCTCGATTGCTGTGCCTGTCAGTCCAGACCTTATATCACTACGTGGGATTGACCTCTGTCCTCGACTGCTTTGCCTGTTCGTCCAGGTCTTATGTCCCTACAAGGGTTTGACCTTGATTGTTTTGCCTATTCTTCCAGGCCTTATGTTCCTTCAAGTTTTTGACCTTGATTGCTGTGCCTGTCAGTCCAGGCCTTATGTCCCTACATGGGCTTGGCCTCTGTCCTTGATTGGTTTGCCTGTTCGGCCAGGCCTTATGTCCCTACAAGGGTTTGACCTCGATTGCTTTGGCTGTTCGTCCAGGCCTTATGTTCCTACAAGTGTTTGACCTTGATTGCTCTGCCTGTCAGACCAGGCCTTATGTCCCTATGTGGGTTTGACCTCTGTCCTCGACTGCTGTGCCTTTCAGTCCAGGCCTTATATTCCTAGGTGGGATATACCTCTGTCCTCGACTGCTGTACCTGTCCATCCAAGCCTTGTGTCCCTACAAGTGTTTGACATTTGCTTTGCCTGTCCATCCAGCCCTTATGTCCCTACGTGGGATTGACTCTGTCCTCGATTGCTGTGCCCTTGATGACCAGCCCTGGGAGTTAGTGGAGAAGTGGGTTTCAAGTGTTTTCTGAAGGTCATAGTTCCAAATTACAAAGTCCCCTCCAGAACCACATTTAGTGTTTGACCTCAATTGCTGTGCCTGTTTGTCCAGGCCTTATATCCCTACATGGGATTGACCTCTGTTCTCAACTGCTGTGCCTGTTCGTCCAGGACATATATTCCTACAAGTTATTTACCTCGATTGCTTTGCCTGTTCGTCAAGCCGTTATGTCCCTACAAGGGTTTGACCTCGATTGCTGTGGCTGTCAGTCCAGGCCTTATGTCCCTACGTGGGCTTGACTTCTGTCCTTGACTACCTGAACCTGTCAGTCCAGGCCTTATGTCCCTAGGTGGATACACCTCTGTCCTCGACTGCTGTGCCTGTTTGTCCAGGCCTTATGTCCCTAGTGGGATTGACCTCTGTCCTTGACTGCTGTGCCTGTCAATCCAGGCCTTATGTCCCTAGGTGGATACACCTCTGTCCTCAAATGCTGTGCCTGTTTGTCCAGGCCATATGCCCCTACGTGGGATTGACACCTGTCCTCAACTGCTTTGCCTGTTCGTCCAGGCCTTATGTCCCTACAAGGGTTTAATCTCGATTTCTTTGCCTGTTCATCCAGGCCTTCTGTTCCTACAAGTGTTTGACCTCAATTGCTGTGCCTGTCAGTCCAGGAACTATGTCCCTACGTTGGATTGACCTCTGTCCTCGACTGATTTGCCTGTTCATCTAGGCCTTATGTCCCCAGAAGTGTTTGACCTCGATTGGTTTGCTTGTTCATCCAGGCCTTATGTCCCTACAAGGGTTTGATCTCGATTTCTTTGCCTGTTCATCCAGGCCTTCTGTTCCTACAAGTGTTTGACCTCAATTGCTGTGCCTGTCAGTCCAGGAACTATGTCCCTACGTTGGATTGACCTCTGTCCTCGACTGATTTGCCTGTTCATCTAGGCCTTATGTCCCCAGAAGGGTTTGACCTCGATTGGTTTGCTTGTTCATCCAGGCTTTATGTCCCTACAAGGGTTTGACCTCGATTGCTTTTCCTGTTCGTCCAGGTCTTATGTTCCAACAAGTGTTGACCTCGATTGCTTTGCCTATTCGTCTAGGCCTTATGTCCCTATGGGGGCTTGACCTCTGTCCTCTACTGCTGTGACTGTATGTCCAGGCCTTATGTTCCTACAAATGTTTGACCTCAATTGCTGTGCCTGTCAGTCCAGGCATTATATCCCTACATGGGCTTGACCTCTGTCCTCGACTGCTTTCCCTGTTCATCTAGGCCTTATGACCCTACAAGTGTTGGACCTCGATTGCTTTGCCTGCTCATCCAGGCCTTATATTCCCACAAGTGTTTAACCTCAATTGCTGTGCCTGTCAGTCCAAGCCTTATGTCCCTAGGTAGGATTGACCTCTGTCCTCGATTGCTTTGCCTGTTCGTCCAGACGTTATGTCCCTACAAGGGTTTGACCTCGATTGCTGTGGCTGTCAGTCCAGGCCTTATGTCCATATGTGGGCTTGACCTCTGTCCTTGACTGCCTGTGCCTGTCAGTCCAGGCCTTATGTCCCTAGGTGGATACAGCTCTGTCCTCGACTGCTATGCCTGTTTGTCCAGGCCTTATGTCCCTACGTGGGATTGTCCTCTGTCCTTGACTGCTGTGCCTGTCAGTCCAGGCGTTATGTCCCTAGGAGGATACACCTTTGTCCTCGATTGCTGTGCCTGTTTGTACAAGGCATATGCCCCTACATGGGATTGACACCTGTCCTCGACTGCTTTGCCTGTTCTTCCAGGCCTTATGTTCCTACAATTGTTTGACCTCATTGCTGTTCCTGTCAGTCCAGGCACTATGTCCCTATGTGGGCTTGACCTCTGTCCTCGACTGCTTTGCCTGTTCATCTAGGCCTTATGTCCCTAGAAGGGTATGACCTCGATTGGTTTGCCTGTTCGTCCAGGCCTTATGTCCCTACAAGTGTTTGACCTCGATTGCTTTTCCTGTTTGTCCAGACCTTATGTCCCTACAAGGGTTTTACCTCAATTGCTTTGCCTGTTTGTACTTGCCTTATGTTCCTATGTAGGTTTGACCTCTGTCCTCGACTGCTGTGCCTGTTAGTCCAGGCCTTATGTCCCTACAAGGGTTTCACCTCGATTGCTTTTCCTGTTTGTCCAGACCTTATGTCCCTACAAGGGTTTCACCTCGATTGCTTTGCCTGTTCGTCCAGGCCTTATGTTCTTACAAGTATTTGACCTCGTTTGCTGTGCCTCTCAGTCCAGGTCTTATGTACCTACAAGTTTTTGACCTCAATTGATTTGCCTGTTTGTCCAGGCCTTATGTCCCTGCAGGGTTTGACCTCTGTCTTCGACTGCTGTGTCTGTTTGTTCAGGTCTTATGTCCCTACGTGGGCTTGACCTCTGTCCTCAACTGCTATGCTTGTCAGTCCAGGCCTTATGTCCCTAGGTGGAATACACCTCTATCCTCGAACACTGTGCCTGTCAGTCTAAGCGTTATGTCCCTACGTGGGCTTGACCTCTGTCCTCAACTGCTATGCTTGTCAGTCCAGGCCTTATGTCCCTAGGTGGAATACACCTCTATCCTCGAACACTGTGCCTGTCAGTCTAAGCGTTATGTCCCTACGTGGGCTTGACCTCTGTCCTTTACTGCTGTGCCTGTTCATCCAGGTATTATGTCCCTAAATGTGCTTGACCTCTGTCCTCGACTGCTGTGCCTGTTCATCCAGGCCTTAGGTCCCTTCAAGGGTTTGACCTCGATTGCTTTGCCTGTTCATCCAGGCCTTATGTCACTACGTGGGATTGACCTCTGTCCTTGACTGGTTTGCCTGTTCATCGAGGCCTTATGTCCCTATAAGGGTTTGACATCGATTGCTTTGCCTGTTCATCCAGACCTTATGTTCCTACAAGTGTTTGACCTCAATTGCTGTGCCTGTCAGTCCAGGACTTATGTCCCTACATGGGCTTGACTTCTGCCCTCGACTGCTTTGCCTGTTCTTCCAGGCCTTATGTCCCTACAAGAGTTTGACCTTGATTGCTTTGACTGTTCATCCAAGCCTTATATTCCTACAAGTGTTTGACCTCAATTGCTGTGCCTGTCAGTCCAGGCCTTATGTGCTTAGGTGGGATACACCTCTGTCCACGACTGCTGTGCCTGTTTGTCCAGGCCTTATGTCCCTACATGGGATTGACCTCTGTCCTCGACTGCTGTGCCTGTTCATCCAGGCCTTATGTCCCTACAAGGGTTTGACCTCGATTGCTTTGCCTGTTCATCCAGGCCTTATGTCACTATGTGGGATTGACCTCTGTCCTTGACTGGTTTGCCTGTTCATCGAGGCCTTATGTCCCTATAAGGGTTTGACATCGATTGCTTTGCCTGTTCATCCAGACCTTATGTTCCTACAAGTGTTTGACCTCGATTGCTGTGCCTGTCAGTCCAGGCCTTATGTGCTTAGGTGGGATATACCTCTGTCCACGACTGCTGTGCCTGTTTGTCCAGGCCTTATGTCCCTACATGGGATTGACCTCTGTCCTCGACTGCTGTGCCTGTTCATCCAGGACTTATGTTCCTACAAGTTTTTGACCTCGATTGCTTTGCCTGTTCATCCAGGCCTTATGTCCCTACAAGGGTTTGACCTCTGTCCTCGACTGCTGTGCCTGTTTGTTCAGGTCTTAGGTCCCTATATGGGCTTGACCTCTGTCCTTGACTGCTTTGCCTGTTCATCTAGGCCTTATGTCCCTAGAAGGGTTTGACCTCGATTGCTTTGCCTGTTCATCCAGGCCTTATGTCCCTACAAGGGTTTGACCTCTGTCCTCGACTGCTGTGCCTGTTTGTTCAGGTCTTAGGTCCCTATATGGGCTTGACCTCTGTCCTCGACTGCTTTGCCTGTTCATCTAGGCCTTATGTCCCTAGAAGGGTTTGACCTCGATTGCTTTGCCTGTTCATCCAGGCCTTATGTCCCTACAAGTGTTTGACCTCTGTCCTCGACTGCTCTGCCTGTTTGTTCATGCCTTATGTCCCTACGTGGGCTTGACCTCTGTCCTTGACTGCTGTGCCTGTCAGTCCAGGCCTTGTGTCCCTAGGTGGGATACACCTCTGTCCTCAAATGCTGTGCCTGTCAATCCAGGCCTTATGTCCAGCACTAACAGCTGGACCCTCATTGCAAAGGGAAACCTCAGTCTCTGGCATTTAAAACTAGTAATCCTTCACATCATGGATCCTTAAAAAGCAGTTTTCTTTAGTTTCAGGGCAGAGAAGAGAACGTCCTCCATCTTGCTTATGAAGTCATGATCTGTTTGCAAACGCTTAATTCCTAACCATTTTTACCATTATATACTCTAGGGACCAACCCATTCCAGGGAGCCCTTTCCTTCTCAAAGGAACATGAACTCTCCCCGTTGTTGCAGCCTATCTCTTACCACCTGTTGACCCATATTCAGAACAAGAAAAGATCTCCAAGGTACTTAGACTGTGGCATACACAACACAGTGAGACCATGCTCACAATTGGACCCTGCTCCATGTCGCCATGCTTTGAAGGCTCCTGCTCCACTAGGGGCCAACCCATTCTGGGGAGCCCTTCCCGGCTCAAAGGAAAGGGAACTCTCCCAGGTGTATCCAGCCTGTATCTACCCTCTGACCCATGTTTACCTGCTGTTTACATGGTAATCTACTCCGTCTCGGCCTTGAAAATTCTCTTTTGTATATCTGCTAACTCTACCTGATTATAAAAGACCAGTGAGAGCTCACTAGATGCCAACAGAAACACCCCACTCTAGGGGTGATCCTGTTCTAGTGAGTCCTTTCCTGCACAAAGGAAAGGGAACTCTCCCCGGGTGTTGCCAGCCTGTATCTATCCTCTGCCTCTGTGCCTTGCTGCCATACACCAGATGATTCACTCAACTCCTTGTGGTGTTCTGGCCACTATCATGGTTGCTCAGTGTGTTGGTGCTAGTCTCTCTGCTTGCTTTGTTCCTCCTTCATTGTGCTGTAGGAATTCGATGCCACTTGTCTTGCCACTTGCCACACTTTAATGGGAACCGGGAAATGAATGCACGTATCAACGTATCGGGGCGCCATTGTACGAATATGCCTCCCGACACATATGTATCCCAAATGCAACGAATATTTTCTGGCTGCACATCCCTAGCATAGAATAGACTTTGTTTTTGGGTACTTTCGAGGTTGTTAAGGCCTGGATTGACCACTGTTGGAAACAGGATGCTGGGTTGATGGACCCTTGGTTTGACCCAGTATGGCATGTTCTTATGAAAAGGTTAGGGCTGTTCAGCTTGGAATAGAGACGGCTGAGGGAGGATATGATAGAGGTCTTCAAGATCATGAGAGGTCTTGAATGAGTAGATGTGAATCTGTTATTTACACTTTCAGATAATAGAAGGACTAAGGGACATTCCATGAAGTTAGCAAATACCACATTTAAGACTAATCGGAGAAAATTATTTTTCACTCAATGCCCAATTAAGCTCTGGAATTTGTTGCTGGGTTCAAAAAAGGTTTGGACAGTTCTTGGAGGAGAAGCCCATTAATTGCTATTAATCAAGTTTACTTAGGGCATAGCACTGCTATTAATTGCATCAGTAGCATGGGATCTTCATGGTGTTTGAGTAATTGCCAGGTTCTTGTAGCCTGGATTAGCCACTGTTGGAAACAGGATGCTTGGCTTGATGAATCCTTGGTCTGACCCAGCATAGCAATTTCTAAAGTTCTTATGTTCTTTTCTACGATTCTTATGTATTGGGATATTGTAAATAGTGCACATAATTATGAACAATGTGCACAATTTTCAAAAACAAACATAAAAAAATTTGCAAAAACTCTTTATCAAATGAAAAACTAAAGAAAGACACAAAAATAAATGAACAAACTAAAAATGATTTTTTTGTGGCTCATAAAAATTACAAAGAGAGATCATAACCCCATATAGTAGGGAAACACATGTATAAGAATTTGAGTGTTGATGTCAGTGACTTTAAGTCTTGAATGAAAGAATTGCTTACAAAACTGGTAGCAAAAATGTTAACCTGAGTATTGGAAAAAATATTTTTTGTTACATTTGTATTTATATCATTATCTTTATTTCCCAACAGATTATGAACACTGAATCAATGGGTGAGGAGAATAAAACATTGAACACAGGATTCATTCTTCTGGGTTTCTCGAGACATTCTCACCAGCAGCTCCTCATTTCTGTTATGGTTTTACTGGTCTTCCTTATCTCTGTGCTGGGAAACCTTGGGTTTTTAACTCTGATGTGCTCTGACCATCATCTCCATAAACCCATGTACTTCTTCCTCAGTAACTTGTCCTTCTTGGATATCTGTAACACCTCAGTCACTCTCTCTACACTGCTGGAAAGTCTCTTAAAAGAGAAAACATTTATTTCCTTCTCTCTATGCATGACACAGCTTTACTGTTTCATAAGTTTCGTAGCTATAGAATTCTACCTTCTCACAGCCATGGCCTATGATCGCTATGCTTGTCAGTCCAGGCCTTATGTCCCTAGGTGGAATACACCTCTATCCTCGAACACTGTGCCTGTCAGTCTAAGCGTTATGTCCCTACGTGGGCTTGACCTCTGTCCTTTACTGCTGTGCCTGTTCATCCAGGTATTATGTCCCTAAATGTGCTTGACCTCTGTCCTCGACTGCTGTGCCTGTTCATCCAGGCCTTAGGTCCCTTCAAGGGTTTGACCTCGATTGCTTTGCCTGTTCATCCAGGCCTTATGTCACTACGTGGGATTGACCTCTGTCCTTGACTGGTTTGCCTGTTCATCGAGGCCTTATGTCCCTATAAGGGTTTGACATCGATTGCTTTGCCTGTTCATCCAGACCTTATGTTCCTACAAGTGTTTGACCTCAATTGCTGTGCCTGTCAGTCCAGGACTTATGTCCCTACATGGGCTTGACTTCTGCCCTCGACTGCTTTGCCTGTTCTTCCAGGCCTTATGTCCCTACAAGAGTTTGACCTTGATTGCTTTGACTGTTCATCCAAGCCTTATATTCCTACAAGTGTTTGACCTCAATTGCTGTGCCTGTCAGTCCAGGCCTTATGTGCTTAGGTGGGATACACCTCTGTCCACGACTGCTGTGCCTGTTTGTCCAGGCCTTATGTCCCTACATGGGATTGACCTCTGTCCTCGACTGCTGTGCCTGTTCATCCAGGCCTTATGTCCCTACAAGGGTTTGACCTCGATTGCTTTGCCTGTTCATCCAGGCCTTATGTCACTATGTGGGATTGACCTCTGTCCTTGACTGGTTTGCCTGTTCATCGAGGCCTTATGTCCCTATAAGGGTTTGACATCGATTGCTTTGCCTGTTCATCCAGACCTTATGTTCCTACAAGTGTTTGACCTCGATTGCTGTGCCTGTCAGTCCAGGCCTTATGTGCTTAGGTGGGATATACCTCTGTCCACGACTGCTGTGCCTGTTTGTCCAGGCCTTATGTCCCTACATGGGATTGACCTCTGTCCTCGACTGCTGTGCCTGTTCATCCAGGACTTATGTTCCTACAAGTTTTTGACCTCGATTGCTTTGCCTGTTCATCCAGGCCTTATGTCCCTACAAGGGTTTGACCTCTGTCCTCGACTGCTGTGCCTGTTTGTTCAGGTCTTAGGTCCCTATATGGGCTTGACCTCTGTCCTTGACTGCTTTGCCTGTTCATCTAGGCCTTATGTCCCTAGAAGGGTTTGACCTCGATTGCTTTGCCTGTTCATCCAGGCCTTATGTCCCTACAAGGGTTTGACCTCTGTCCTCGACTGCTGTGCCTGTTTGTTCAGGTCTTAGGTCCCTATATGGGCTTGACCTCTGTCCTCGACTGCTTTGCCTGTTCATCTAGGCCTTATGTCCCTAGAAGGGTTTGACCTCGATTGCTTTGCCTGTTCATCCAGGCCTTATGTCCCTACAAGTGTTTGACCTCTGTCCTCGACTGCTCTGCCTGTTTGTTCATGCCTTATGTCCCTACGTGGGCTTGACCTCTGTCCTTGACTGCTGTGCCTGTCAGTCCAGGCCTTGTGTCCCTAGGTGGGATACACCTCTGTCCTCAAATGCTGTGCCTGTCAATCCAGGCCTTATGTCCAGCACTAACAGCTGGACCCTCATTGCAAAGGGAAACCTCAGTCTCTGGCATTTAAAACTAGTAATCCTTCACATCATGGATCCTTAAAAAGCAGTTTTCTTTAGTTTCAGGGCAGAGAAGAGAACGTCCTCCATCTTGCTTATGAAGTCATGATCTGTTTGCAAACGCTTAATTCCTAACCATTTTTACCATTATATACTCTAGGGACCAACCCATTCCAGGGAGCCCTTTCCTTCTCAAAGGAACATGAACTCTCCCCGTTGTTGCAGCCTATCTCTTACCACCTGTTGACCCATATTCAGAACAAGAAAAGATCTCCAAGGTACTTAGACTGTGGCATACACAACACAGTGAGACCATGCTCACAATTGGACCCTGCTCCATGTCGCCATGCTTTGAAGGCTCCTGCTCCACTAGGGGCCAACCCATTCTGGGGAGCCCTTCCCGGCTCAAAGGAAAGGGAACTCTCCCCAGGTGTATCCAGCCTGTATCTACCCTCTGACCCATGTTTACCTGCTGTTTACATGGTAATCTACTCCGTCTCGGCCTTGAAAATTCTCTTTTGTATATCTGCTAACTCTACCTGATTATAAAAGACCAGTGAGAGCTCACTAGATGCCAACAGAAACACCCCACTCTAGGGGTGATCCTGTTCTAGTGAGTCCTTTCCTGCACAAAGGAAAGGGAACTCTCCCCGGGTGTTGCCAGCCTGTATCTATCCTCTGCCTCTGTGCCTTGCTGCCATACACCAGATGATTCACTCAACTCCTTGTGGTGTTCTGGCCACTATCATGGTTGCTCAGTGTGTTGGTGCTAGTCTCTCTGCTTGCTTTGTTCCTCCTTCATTGTGCTGTAGGAATTCGATGCCACTTGTCTTGCCACTTGCCACACTTTAATGGGAACCGGGAAATGAATGCACGTATCAACGTATCGGGGCGCCATTGTACGAATATGCCTCCCGACACATATGTATCCCAAATGCAACGAATATTTTCTGGCTGCACATCCCTAGCATAGAATAGACTTTGTTTTTGGGTACTTTCGAGGTTGTTAAGGCCTGGATTGACCACTGTTGGAAACAGGATGCTGGGTTGATGGACCCTTGGTTTGACCCAGTATGGCATGTTCTTATGAAAGGTTAGGGCTGTTCAGCTTGGAATAGAGACGGCTGAGGGAGGATATGATAGAGGTCTTCAAGATCATGAGAGGTCTTGAATGAGTAGATGTGAATCTGTTATTTACACTTTCAGATAATAGAAGGACTAAGGGACATTCCATGAAGTTAGCAAATACCACATTTAAGACTAATCGGAGAAAATTATTTTTCACTCAATGCCCAATTAAGCTCTGGAATTTGTTGCTGGGTTCAAAAAAGGTTTGGACAGTTCTTGGAGGAGAAGCCCATTAATTGCTATTAATCAAGTTTACTTAGGGCATAGCACTGCTATTAATTGCATCAGTAGCATGGGATCTTCATGGTGTTTGAGTAATTGCCAGGTTCTTGTAGCCTGGATTAGCCACTGTTGGAAACAGGATGCTTGGCTTGATGAATCCTTGGTCTGACCCAGCATAGCAATTTCTAAAGTTCTTATGTTCTTTTCTACGATTCTTATGTATTGGGATATTGTAAATAGTGCACATAATTATGAACAATGTGCACAATTTTCAAAACAAACATAAAAAATTTGCAAAAACTCTTTATCAAATGAAAAACTAAAGAAAGACACAAAAATAAATGAACAAACTAAAAATGATTTTTTTGTGGCTCATAAAAATTACAAAGAGAGATCATAACCCCATATAGTAGGGAAACACATGTATAAGAATTTGAGTGTTGATGTCAGTGACTTTAAGTCTTGAATGAAAGAATTGCTTACAAAACTGGTAGCAAAAATGTTAACCTGAGTATTGGAAAAAATATTTTTTGTTACATTTGTATTTATATCATTATCTTTATTTCCCAACAGATTATGAACACTGAATCAATGGGTGAGGAGAATAAAACATTGAACACAGGATTCATTCTTCTGGGTTTCTCGAGACATTCTCACCAGCAGCTCCTCATTTCTGTTATGGTTTTACTGGTCTTCCTTATCTCTGTGCTGGGAAACCTTGGGTTTTTAACTCTGATGTGCTCTGACCATCATCTCCATAAACCCATGTACTTCTTCCTCAGTAACTTGTCCTTCTTGGATATCTGTAACACCTCAGTCACTCTCTCTACACTGCTGGAAAGTCTCTTAAAAGAGAAAACATTTATTTCCTTCTCTCTATGCATGACACAGCTTTACTGTTTCATAAGTTTCGTAGCTATAGAATTCTACCTTCTCACAGCCATGGCCTATGATCGCTATGTGGCAATAATCAATCCTTTGCGATACCCACTCATAATGAATAAAAGCGTCTGTATCTTATTGATGGCTGCTTCATGGATAACTGGCTTTCTGGAACTAATTCCTATAGAAGTTTTCATATCCCAGTTCTCCTATTGTGGCATCAAAAAGATTAACCATTTCTTCTGTGATCCCAATGCAATAATAAAACTCTCTTGTAGTGATACCCATATCCTAGAAACCTTAATTCTAAATGAAGGTGTATTTTTTGCCTTATTTCCCTTTATACTAACTCTGTCATCGTACATATTTATCATCAAGGCCATCCTGAAAATACGATCTTCAAAAGGGAGACACAAGGCCTTTTCCACCTGCTCCGCCCACCTCACAGTCGTTATTCTATTCTATGGGACTCTTATGTCTATTTACATGAGGCCAAGTTCAATGTATTCACCAGATTCAGACAAACTGTTTTCCTTGCTATATACTGCTTTGATTCCAATGCTGAACCCCATTATCTATAGCTTCAGAAATCAAGAAGTAAAAATTGCCCTCAGAAAAGTCAGAGATAGAAAACAGTAAACAAAGACTAAAAATATATATTAATCCTTGCTATCTGAAACCCTTCTATTTTCATCTAAGGGATTGATTGGTTCTAGCCAGGGTCCAAATTTAATTTTCTACTGCAAATCAGTTAAACAGATTTGACTAAATTCATTAGGCATCAATGCTGATCCCTCAAAAATAGGAATTCTAGGAGGCAGAGATTGTCTCCACCATGTTGACAGTGTAGAGTTAAGTTATTATTTTAGGGAAATTCACTTTTTGAATGATTCCTGGTTTATCTGTTGAATCAATCAACCCTCCCTCCATTGCTATTTCTAGATTTGGGATGTCCCTTAAAACTGTAGTAATTTGATACCATGTGAAAAAATCTCTCACAGGGCTTGTAGGTCCAGGGGGTATCCTGTGCAACAAAGGCTGGTGCAACATGAGTTTTAAAAACAGGTGCCATCTGCAAAGCCATTTTGTTCCACTGGTTTCAACATAAGTCATTCACCCTCCTCATCTTCTCTAGCAAGCACAGCAGGGAAAGTGGTGCTCTAGTGTTCACAGACTAGGGAAATTGGCCTGGATCCTTCACATACTAGTGATATCTTCTTAATTTGTTAGATCTGATTATATTATGATGCATTTGTGTGTGTTTTAGCCATGCCTTTATTATTTTTGTTTTATATTTTACTATTTAATATATTCATTTAATTTGTACAGTTATTTTTTGCATGCAAAGCAGCTCATTATCATATTCCTGATTTTATTGAGAGATTACAATTGGAAACCTGATAGGGGTTTAGAATCAAAGGAAGCCCCTGCTTGCTGATGAACTTTGTATGTGATTGTCTAGATTTCTAGTATGAACATAACTCTCAGGAAATGTCCCATTTATTAATTGATTACAATAGCACAACTGCTTCAATAAATGGTTTTGTTTTGTGAAACTATCTTTATTAATCAAGTAACCTTGTAAACAAAGCAAATTACAAAAAGAATGTCATAAGGTTCTACAGTGGGTTCAGAAACATGGTAGGAAAATAAAACATGGAACACTGAAAAAGAATCCATAGGGTGACACGTAGCAAGACCTTATAGCATCGTTTTACTGACCAATTTTTGTGCAGTACATCCTTTCCGGTATAAGAACATTAATTACATCGGTTAAGATTTTGTACTTATTCCCCATCCAATCCCCTTCTTATCTCCCAGCCCCCCCCCCAACCCTAATGTCAACCCCCCCCCCCCTCCCCTTCCCCTGTTACCATGACCATGTAGCTGATCATCTAGGATGACTAAACTACTCAGAATAAATTACACTATGCTGGAACTACGAATAGGATATTAGAGATCATCAGGTTGAGATTATGTGTTAAACTTAATGAAATGTATCGCCAAATGACCTGGTTGTGTGTCTTCTGTTGAAGATCCAATTATATGGCGCATAATGGTGTAGGCAGAAACAAAGTCCTATCATGCCTTGATTATAGCTTTTCACACTCCAAATGCGGGAGGTAATCTCATGATTCTTTGGGAAGCAAGTGAACATAGTCCGTCCAGATGCGAGTAGTCTGTTGTCTATATGTTATGGGTCTCTGCTTTGCAGGCTATTTTAGTCCATGTGCATTAAAGCAAATTTGCAAAGAGAATCAACCCACACCGTTTCCCTTTTTAGTTAGCAGATGGAAAGTCTTTGCACTGCATATTGAAAGCATATCTTTTATCTGCCATTTGTGAGAGTGGACAAAGGCTGTAAAATGTAGGGGTGTGCATTAATTTTTGACATATTGTGAATCTGCGACGTATATGCCATATTTGCTGCATTCATGGGGGTTCCGAAACATATGGCAAACCCCCACAAATATAACAGATCACCAACGAATAGTCCCCCCACCCTCCTGACCCACCCAAGACTTGCTAAAAGTACCTGGTAGTCCAATGGGGTTCCTGGAACGATCTCCTGCACTCGGGCTTACGGCTACCAGTATTCAAAATGGTGCCAATAGCCCCTGCAACATAGTAAGGGCAAAGGCTATTGGCGCCATTTTGAATACTGGCAGCCGATGACCCGAGTGCAGGAGATCACTCCAGGACCCCCGCTGGACCACCAGGGACTTTTGGCAAGTCTTGGGGGGGTCAGGAGGGTGGGGGTTATAGATAAATAACTTTAAAGGGTTGGGGTGGGGTTGTTTGGGGGGACCGAGAATGGATGCAATGGATTTGGGCCCCTACAAATCCGAATCCCGAATGGGACAAATCCGTCCGTGCTGCACATCCCTAGTAAAATGTAGAGATGTGAATCGGAACCGGAATCGGTTCCGATTCTGGTTCCGATTCACATCGTGAAATTTTTTTCGTGCGGTCCGATCATTTTTTTTTTTATCGGCTGCGCCCAAGCTGATATACAAAAAACACACCCGACCCTTTTTAAAGATAGTGCTGGCCATCCATAGCTCCTACCATCCTACTAGAAAAGTTTTTTGGGGGTCGAGAGGGTGGGAGATGCTAAAGGATGTGTTTTAAAGGGTTGGGTTGGGTTTAGGGGTTGTTTTGTGTGCCATTTTTCCCGCCCTCCCCCAAAATGATAACAGAACCCCATGAACAATTTCGTGGGGTTTTCCTTATTTATTTATTTATTTATTTGAAGTTTTTTATATACCGACATTCATTAGCCAATAAACAAAAAACCCACCCGACTCTTTAAAACAGATCCCTTAGCTTCCCCCCACCCTCCCAACCCCCCAAAAAACTTTTTAACAGTACCTGGTGGTCTACTGGGGGTTCCGGGAGCAATCTCCTTCTCTCGGGCCATCATCTGCCACTAATAAAAATGGCGCCAATGGCCCTTTGCCCTTACCATGTGACAGGGTATCCGTGCCATTGGCCGGCCCCTCTCACATGGTAGGAGCACTGGATGGCCCGTGCCATTTTTAAGATGGTCCCGGCCATCCATTATTCCTACCAATGCAATGTAACTAATCAGCATGCAAAGTTTTTCATTGATTTTGATGACTAATTTAAAAAATATGTCTAAATAAATATGTGTCAAAAGCTAAAAGTGTGGTAAGCACAGTAAACTGAGCTACATTGTAAAATTTCACATCTCTAGCTCATTTGCATGTTTCATAGTTGGGTGCCAAAGCTGTCTCTTTATAACATAGTACATTCACACATGCAAATGATGCTTGTCCTTGGAAATGTAATTCTGATCAAAGCAAAGCTGGGTCCAAGATGAAATAGGATGACATTTGTAGCAAAAAAAGATGCTCTTTTCAAATGATATTGGAAAGAAAACAATTTAAAAACTACACAGTAAAGATATTTGCACCAAAAAAATGGTGAAAATATGTATAAAATTGTGACATGTCTTTATGTAATTATATCTTTGCTTCCAGTTGGCTGCAAAGCCTTCTAGTGCAAATCCTAGATGTATGTCATGAGCCATGACTACTGATCCAGTTATGGCCTCATCAGGAGCAATGAGGAGTCAATTTAGGGGTACCTGATTACACTGCTCTTGTACCCCAGGATATCAATATGATGGGAGAGCGGACCTCCCCGTGGTGCACAGGTACCCCATTAATACTGGCTCAGGTATATAGTGTGGCACATTTGAGAGTATCACCCTGGTTCCAGGGACCTTCAGAGACTCAACTGGAATGAAGACCTCTGTCCACCACTATTGCCATTCACAATGTCTGGTGGTTAACATACGGATGAAAAGTACTATTTTTCTTTACATCCTGCCAGCTGCCACAATGGCTGTGAGATGCACTGCATCAGCCAATGCTATTATGTGTTGCTTGATGGCTGCTTCTCTCATTGCTGGACACCTGACCTCGGGGTAGATTTTCAAAGGGTTACACGCGTAATCCCTAAAACCTACCCCTGTGCACGCCGAGCCTATTTTGCATAGGCTCGGCGGCGCGCCCAAGACCCGGATCTCTCGTATGTCCCAGAGCTTTAAAAAATGGGCACTCTCGGGGTGGGGCCAGGGGCAGGGTGGCAGTCTGGGGGTGGGGAAGGGGGCATGGCAGTGGTTCGGGGCGGTCCCGAGTCCTCCGGCACAGTGGCCTGTAGAGATGTGAATCGTGTCCTCGATCGTCTTAACGATCGATTTCGGCTGGGAGGGGGAGGGAATCGTATTGTTGCCGTTTGGGTGTGTAAAGTATTGTGAAAAATCGTTAAAATCGTGAGCCGGCACACTAAACCCCCCTAAAACCCACCCCCGACCCTTTAAATTAAATCCCCCCCCCTCCCGAACCCCCCCCCCCAATACTTTAAATTACCTGGGGATCCGGCGGTGGTCCAGAACGGCGGTGGTCCGGAACGGCCCCCTCAATAGAATTGTGTTGTCTTCAGCCGGCGCCATTTTTCAAAATGGCCGCCGCAAAATGGCAGCGGCCATAGACAAAAACGATTCGACGGAGAAGGTCGTTCCGGACCCCCGCTGGACTTTTGGCAAGTCTTGTGGGGGTCAGGAGGCCTCCCCCCAAGCTGGCCAAAAGTTTCCTGGGAGTTCAGCGGGGTTCCGGGAGCGATTTCTTGCCGCAAATCGTTTTCGTACGGAAAATGGCGCCGGCAGGAGATCGACTGCAGGAGGTCGTTCAGCGGGGGTTCCTGACCGCCGCTGAACGACCTCCTGCAGTCGATCTCCTGCCGGCGCCATTATCCGTACGGAAAACGAATCGCGGCAGGAAATCGCTCACGGACCCCCGCTGGACACCCAGGAACTTTTGGCCAGCTTGGGGGGGCCTCCTGACCCCCACAAGACTTGCCAAAAGTCCAGCGGGGGTCCGGAACGACCTCCAACAGTCGAATCGTGTTGGTCTATGGCCGCCGCCATTTTGCGGCGGCCATTTTGCAAAATGGCGCCGGCTGAAGATGACGCGATTCAATAGCAGGAGGCCATTTCGGACCGCCGCTCTACCCCAGGGTAATTTGTGGCATTTGGGGGGGTTCGGGAGGGGGGGGGGAATTTAATGTAAAGGGTCGGGGGTGGGTTTTAGGGTGCCGGTTTTCCTGCGCTCCCCCTTCCCCCGATTTAGCTAAGGACCGCCGCTGGACCCCAGGGTAATTTAAAGCATTTGGGGGGTGGAGGATTAATTTAAAGGGTCGGGGGTGGGTTTTAGTGTGCCGGTTTTCCTTCCCTTCCCCCGGTTTAGCTAAGGACCGCCGCTGGACCCCAGGGTAATTTAAAGCATTGGGAGGGTGGGGGATTTAATTTAAAGGGTCGGGGGTGGGTTTTAGGGGGTTTTAGTGTGCCGGCTCACGATTTTAACGATTTTCACGATACTTTACACACCCAAACGGCAACAATACGATTCCCTCCCCCTCCCAGCCGAAATCGATCGTTAAGACGATCGAGGACACGATTCACATCTCTAACACATACACCACAATATGCTCTCTCTCTTTCACACACACACACACACACACACACATACACACACACACACACACACATACACACCTGGTGAGAGACAGAAAGAGAGTGTGTGTGAGAAAGAGAGATAGAGGAAATGTATGTGTGTGTGAGTGTGTGTGTGACACAGACACAGACTTCTTCTGTGTATCTCTTACAACACAGATGTTTCCTCTATCTCTCACCCACACACGTTTCTTCTCTGTCTCACACAGACTAATACACACACATGCAGACAAAAACTGAACTGGAAACCACATCAGGCCAGATTTTGTATGCAGTACAATAATGGAAAAGCAGAACATTATTCCTCGAAACAATATAATCAAGAAATATAAATCAATCAGATTAGTAAAACCATACTATTAAAATGTACATTTCAAAACAGATGATGAATAGAATTATCAAACACTAATAAAATATTTCAAAATAATAGACATCACATCTAATAATTAAAACTAACAAGGATAAAAAAAAATCTCTTGCTCACCATACTTGGGGTCTCTAGATTTCTAGTCATCCTGAGATTGTCCTGGATTGTAGGAAAGTGCACAAACTTTAACCCCATTCACACACACATATATACAGTCATTCTCTCACTGGCACAGGCAAGCTCTCACACGGAAACTCACAGACACACACACACACACACACACACACACAGGCACCCTCTCATTCACTGATAGACACACACCTTCTCATACACTCATACGCACACAAACACACACACACCTCTCATACACTCATACAAACACACACACACACCCTCTCATACTTAGGCACACACTCTCACAGGCCATTCTCTCTCTCTCACACATTTCGACCTCTTCTTTGGTGACTGGCTGCAGAGCAGGGCCTCTTATTCTTCTTCTGGCTCCAGGGAAATGCCGGCAGCACTGCAGAGCCTCTTCATCTGCTGCCAGCTCCGGGGAAAGGCTGGCGACACCTCTGGGCCTATTCTTCTGCCACCAGTTCCAGGGAAAGGACGGCAGCATCGTAGAGCCTTTTCATTTGCCGCCAGCTTAGAGAAAATGCTGGCGACACTGCAGAGCCTCTTTTTCCCTGACAGGACCTCACTTTTGCTGGCAGGGTATAGAAACCAAACCAGCACGTTACTCCTCTGCACTGCCATGGTACCTTCATATGTGTTGGTGGTTTGTATACTGGAGTGCATGGACACGTACAGCAATAGGTCTTATCCCATTATAATCCTCAGGCCAAGGTATAGGGAGTGTGGAAACATCAAAGCTTGACAGGTTGCTCTACAATGGTACCAGAAGCATGGTCGGGCATCTTCCAATTTTTATTTATATTTTGTTTATAAAACATTATATTTACATTATCCAGTTGTAATCAGATTACAAAATACATATACATAATCAAAACACATAGTTCAATGATGTGGACCCAGTTCATTTCATTGATTGGACATTACAGGGCAATGCTTACATCACTGGAGGGCACCCAACATATCACTACCGCCATGATTGCCTGTGGTCATGCATCATGATGGTACCAGAGCTGGGAGAGGGCCAGTGGGAATTTTAAAAGCAGCTTGCTGCAATATTCCCACATCTCTCTGCTGCACTAGGAACAAATGTATTCCTTCCCATTCTACTTCGCAATAATTATATGCTTGTTAGTGACTCACAGTTTTTGCAAGGATATACAAGTATTTGCATGTTCATTTAATCTTGCTTATCCTATTCTGCTGAGATGCATAAACCTAATTTTCAGGAGAAGGTAGAACAAAAGAGGGACCCAAGCACTCAAGTAAGAAGGCAAGACAAAGGTCATGGCCTTAGGCCAAGATGCAGAATATCAAGAGGTATTACAGCTGAGGAGCTCATTGATTAGGCCAGGAGTCACCCAGAGGGTCCAGTTGCATTCACCCAGAGGGTCCAGTTGCATTCATGATAGTAGGTAATTTAGCATTCTTGCTGTGTGTGATGGCCTACTCAGCCTATCCACTCTTTACAACATCTCAGCTTCAAAAGAGGAATGCTGACCAGGGGTAGACCTTTAAAGAGTAACTTGATGAACAGCACCTTCTATGGGATGAGATGGATATAGGCCATAGGTAGGCTTAAGCACTCAAATTAGATTCCCTTCAGGTCGATACTCTAAGGCCGCGGTAGAAGAGTGTGGCATTGCCAGGTGCACCCTCGTTCACCCGCACGCACAGTTCTCTTCACCTAGCGCTCGATACTCTCTTCTAATTGCATGCAAATGCATGCTGGCGGCTGGCAAAGCTTAGGCAAGCGTTAGGCCCACGCAACCCCATTTTACTGTATAGAGCGCCTATACAGTATCCTGGTTCGCGGGTCTAACGCATTCACGGCCGCGCTGGTATCTGTCATTTCAAAATGACAATTGAAATGACAGGTACCAAAGGAAGTGGACAGTTATGTTCCCCGATGCTCGGCAAACTTTCCTTCCCAGCCCCCCGCTCACCTGCCCTGGCCCCGTCCGGTCGCCGGTGCAGCCCCCAGTCTGTCTCCTCCTCCCGAGGCAAAAAAAAACAAACCGAAAAAGTAGCAAGGCTCGGGCCTGCTACGATAGTCCCTTCTCCTCTCCTCCCGATTTCGGCGCTCAAGGCGGCCAGGTGGGCATGCATTCATCCAGGCAGAGGGAGCCGGCGGCGAAAGCGGCCTCCGGCTCCCTCTGCCTGGATGAATGCACAGCCCCTGCTGTCAGTGAATGAATGCCCATGCAATTTCGGTGCTCAAGGCAGTCACATGACGTGACGTCACGTCACGCCTTGAGCGCCGAAATCGCACGGGCATTCATTCACTGACGGCGGGGGCCGTGCATTCATCCAGGCAGAGGGAGCCGGCGGCGAAAGCGGCCTCCGGCTCCCTCTGCCTGGATGAATGCACGGCCCCCGCCGGCAGTGAATGAATGCCCGTGCGATTTCGGCGCTCATGCCTTGAGCGCCGAAATCGCACGGGCATTCATTCATGCATCAAATTCCTTTATAGGAAAACCTCTTTCTAACAAATAAGTTGATCTCCAGCCTTTTTTTTTTTTTTTTTAAATCAGAAAAAGACCACTGAACCCTAGTCATAATGAAAATAACTTTGGCTCCTGAATGGGCAACCGATTAGACTGGGATAAACAGAAACAATGCCCGTGTGATTTCGGCGCTCAAGGCATGAGCGCCGAAATCGCACGGGCATTCATTCACTGCCGGCGGGGGCCGTGCATTCATCCAGGCAGAGGGAGCCGGAGGCCGCTTTCGCCGCCGGCTCCCTCTGCCTGGATGAATGCAGGCCCACCCGGCCGCCTTGAGAGCCGAAATCGGGAGGAGGAGGAGAAGGGAGAAGGGACTACCGTAGCAGGCCCGAGCCTTGCTACTTTTTCGGTTATTTTTTTTTTTGCTTCGGGAGGAGGGGACAGGACTGGGGCTGCACCGGAGACCGGACGGGGCCTTGAGCGCCGAAATCGCTCCCATTTTTTACACTTTATTCCCGTTTTAATTTTCTAACACCACACTAACACCAAGTAGAGGGTAGGCGGTAAACTAACAGGTTAAGGACGTGGCAAAATAGCGGGTTACAAAGGAAATAATCTGAGCGCGCGTCACAGTATCGGAGGGGAATAGCTAATTTCTTCATTATACAGCTAATTCGTTCATTTACATATCATATACATGCTGCGTGCGGAAAGGATTATGCGTCTGTTTTAAGAAGCGCTAAGGACGCGTGAAACGGGAGACTGTATCGCTGGATCGCCTTACGCGTCCGAATTGTGCGCTCCCAGCACGTTACAGACGGGAAATCTTCAACCGCACGTTACAGTATCGACCCGCTTGTTAGTTATCTAATAAAAGGCTGCAGCCATATTTATCCAATAAGATATGGACTGTTTTGATCTATTGAGTATCTATGTACAAATAGAAGACATTCTTGCCAGGTGTATCAAACCTGACCCAGTTACAGGTAAATTACAAAAGTGTTTAGAGGGTTGTAAATGTTGATTTCCTGTTGATGGCTTTTTTCAGAGCCACTTTTAACTCTTTACTTCTAAAGCTATAAATCAAGGGGTTTAAAAGTGGAAGAATAACTATATACAATGCAGTAGGCAGCTTGTTTGATTTAGTAGAGTCTCCTATACTGGGCTGCATGTAAACTCCTAACATAGTCCCATATAACAGAATGAGGACTATAAGATGGGAGGAACAGGTAGAGAAGGCTTTCCTTTTCCCCTCTCTAGAACGGATTTTCAGGACAGTGGAGATGATAAACACGTAGGATGTCAGGGTTAGGATAAATGGGGCAAAGTTTATATTCACAACTTCTATGTAAGTCATAGTGTCAATGATAGATGTGTCTGAGCAGGAAAGTTTCAGCACTGCTGTGATTTCACAGAAGAAGTGATTGATTACATGGGAGTCACAGAAAGAAAACTGTGATGTAACAATGGTGTGTGGCAATACATCTATTAAACCTGTTGACCAGGAGACAGCTACCAGAAGAGCACAGACCCTCTTATTCATGATAATGGTATAACGCAGGGGATTGCATATTGCAACATAACGATCATATGCCATGACAGCAAGAAGAACAAATTCTGTACATATACAAGCCATATAGAAGTACATCTGCAGAATGCATTCCTTGAAAGATATTATATTTCTGTTTGTTAGTAACATTGCCAGCAATTTTGGCACAATGGAAGTCATAGAACAGATATCTAGAGCAGATAAATTGGCCAAGAAGAAATACATGGGGTTGTGCAGGTGTCGATCGGCACATACTATGCAGATAATGAGGAGGTTCCCCAGCATGGTGATCAGGTAGAGGAGTGAGAAGAGGGCTAAGAGAAGAGGCTGCAGATCCAGGAATTCTGAGAAACCCAGAAGCATGAATTCCATCGCATGGCTTCTATTTCCCATATTCCTGGATTTATACTTCATGGGATGCTGAAAGGAAGAAGAAGAGACTGCATGAGAGAATATTGGTGGAAACTAGGATAAAATGAGCCTAAAAAATTGCAAAATATTCAGACAAACACTAAAATTTGAAATCAGAACACCCAGGAGAAAATATAAGTAAAGCCTTTTTATTACCATTTAATAGGTGGAAGTGTTGACAATGCCACAGAACAGGCTATGTTGCAGTCAAAAATAGGCTTAAAACTATCCAGCTATACTATTCCAATTAGATTTCAGCCTACTGGTACTGCACCTATGGACAAGCAGCTAACAGGGTCATTTATCATTTCACATTAGGGCGTTTTGCATGTGTTAGGGTCCTAACATATGTGATAATGTCATAATGCATGCAATTGTTTTGCAAATTGTGAAAAAGATGCAAATCAGCAAAAGGGGAGAGGTTGGGTGGGATTCAGTCAAATGAGGAGTCCATAATGCTGTGAGTGTTATGGAGGGGTTGGGGAGGAGTTTTGGGGAGGGTTTATACTGTGTGTTATGCCCGAACGGCATTGCAATAAATATCACAAATGCTGTTTTGGGGCAGGAAAGGGGAGAGTGCCATAGATTTCTGACCTATTTATGCCACTGTATGAGGAGGCACTAGTAATTCAGGGTAAGGTTTGTGAGGTGAGTTGGGGTTTAGGGGGCAGTTTAAGTTGCACAGTGAGACATGCGAACACCACAGCTACCTTTAGTGAAGCTTTAATGTGATTTGGATGGATGGAAGGAGCAAGAAGAGGAGATTTGTACCATGTTCTCTCTACCTAGTTTGATACCCTCCCTACCTAAATCAAGCTAGGTTGCAGTCAAAAATAGGTTTAAAACTATCCAGATATATTATACCAATTAGATTTCAGCCTACTAGTACCTCACCTATGGATAAGTACCCTGCTGGTGCGTGATCCCCCAGCACAGTGGCAAATGGCTGCTATACTGGCTGCCTCCTGCCCTGCCCCATCCCCTAGACCACCCTTCCCTGCCCCCCAAGATGGCCCCTTTTCTGAGGCTTGGCTCCTGTGTGCGTAACAGGGGTTACGCGCACGGCCGGGCCCCTTTTAAAATACATGTGGCGCGCACAAGGCCTGGCCGCGCGCGTAACCCCTGTTTTTTATGCACACAGGAGCCATTTAAAGTTGGGCTGTTAGGTTGTAAGCTCTTTGGAGCTGGTTCTTAGAGGGTCTAAATTCTAAGAATGAGGAGTATTTGGCAAGATGGGTTAAAAATACAACTGGCATGAACAGATTCTGGTAAGATGGTGGTTTATAAGTGCTCTAAATAAATAAATAGAAATTCAAACGTATTACTAGCAATACATCTCTTATTGGAAAAACAGAACAAGCTGGATCATACAGAAATATACATTAGCAGAAATCTTCACATTTATCATACATAAAAACCCTAACCAATTACAGAATAAGGGACCCCAAATTATAAATAGAAATATGCAGGCAGAAAAATGAACTCTCTTCAACTCCTGGTTCCCTTCCCTTCCTGTTCCCTACAGGGCAGGGGAGGAAGGGTAGGTTTAAGGAACAGGAGAAGATCTCCTGTTCTCTGCACACTGACTAGGATGGGCTGGAGAAAGAAGCCTGGGATTCAGGGCACAGTCCAATAGTGTCATCAGGATAAATGCAAGCCTCCGATCCCATCCTTAAATCTGATGCACTCTAGGTGATCACCTTGGTCTGCCTGATGGAAGGGCTGGCCCTGGATAATTAAGGCTTAACCAGCCAGATCAAAGCTGATCATTTTTCCAGGGCTGAGTGTATATTTAGTCTCCTAGATATGCGAGGGTAGCTAAAGAGTGGTTCAAAACGTAGCTTCCTTTGTGAATGGTGTAGGGGCAGGGGAGAGAAGTTAATAGCTTATCATAGAATTTCAACTTTATGCATCTTACCTAGGTGCCAAAATCTAGGCAAAACCTAGATAAACTGAAAAAGTACCTGGAATATTTTAGAAACCCAGATTTTAGGAAAAACATTTAGCTGCAGTAAGAAGCCCCAGTGATGAGCCCCCAACCTCTTCCCCACATCAAACCCACAAGTCCTTCCTTCATCTCCTCCTGCCTGCTTCTCTGTATAAGATGTTGCCCCATCATCTGATTCTGCCCCCACCACTCCTTATTTTGTACAATCAAAGTTGTCTGTAATCCTTCCTCCCCCTCATTCTTGTAAGAACTATGGCTTCCTCGCACCTTCACCAATCCTCTTTCAACCCACCCAGTCTTGTAAGATATATCTCCACATCACTCCCCTCCCTACCCCTCCAGGAGCCCCCCAAAACTCTCATTACTGAGCAAACTGGAGGATACCGGCTTACCTCCAACCAGCCTGGCATCAGTGTTCCTCTGGACCCGATGAGGAATGAATGCAGAAATGATCCAGTTACATGAAAATGATACTTCCTTCAGGCTTACAAACATTCCAAAGGCGAACATTGAATGCACATTTACAGAATACTATCATGCAAAACACCTCTATACCAGAGATTATTGTAAAAAAGATTTCACCAAAGAAGAACAGTGAAAGCACATTCACCTGGTAACCTGCACAGAGCAGCTATTCAAGCCACAGCACTGGTGGAACGAGTGCTTTGGGTTTCCAGCAAGGCTTGCACTGGGCTAACCCACACAATGGTGGTTTCAACCCTACACATCAGTGGGCAGACTGGATGAACCATTTTCGTCTTCATCTGCCATCATTTACAATATCACCATTGTTACCAAAATATCTTTTAAAGCAGTATCTGAGGAAGCATCATATTAGGGAAAATAAGCACAGTTTCTATTCTTCACTGACGCATGTTTTGATCGCTTCACTTTCTTTTCTAAAGGTCTGTGCATGTTTGGCATGTAGAGCGTGATGAGCTGGGAGTATTTACATTTATTGATAAATCCATTTGGGATTGGATCCCTGGAAGCCCAAACCATGTTCTTTTTGTTTACTGAATATTAAGTATATTTTCACCTAACTCATGTACAATTTTCTGGATTATATTGTGGTGGAATTAAAGGGTCAGCAAACAATGCTTTTATTGGACTATCTTAATAACATCTGTGACCAGCTTTTGAGGGCTATTCTTTTCTTCATCAGGTTGTTTTATTAACCTATAATTCTAGGTATCCAGGTGGACTAACATGCACATCACATTCTTTTTCTGAATTTGTACTTAATATCCAGGTAATCCAACCATGTAATATTTGTTATATTTTATGTAACTTTAGAATTGATACTTTGTAAGATTTATTAAGTGGGGTCCTAATAAGACAGGATAAGAACCTGAAATCTCATTTTTGGAAGAAGCATTGCAGTCTGTTTGAGTCTATACAGACAGAGACTCAGTGAATGAATGAATAAAGTAAAGTGTGAGAGAAAAGAGATTAGCTTGATTCATCCATTCTTTGTCTCATTGTGAGATCCCTAAGCATCATGGTTTCAAGCTCATGAGCTACTCGCCTCCATCCATAATGCTCTCAAGCAGCTCATCATGATGTTATGGCCCTTTGGTCGCAGATGGCGGCGACCATGTCTACTCATGTACTGCACTGTTCTGCTTCCCTCTTTGGACCTGCTCACGGCAGGAGATAGTCTCTGCTGCCACGTATCCCAGGTTCCTCGTGGCGGTCGGGATGCCGCCGCCACCACTCACGTCAACTCCTGGCCTTCCTAGGCACACGCGCCTGTCACACCCGGGCCCCTCTTTTGAAGTTACCACGGCGGGAATCTTGCCACGGAGGGAACCTTGGGGAACCCAGATGTAATGATGATGTCATTGGATCTGGGTTCTTAAGCTCCACCTTGCCCCCAGCTAGCCGACTTGGCAATGAGTTCCATTGCTACTCTTCTAGCTCCTGTTTCCATTGGACCTGAGGTGACATTACCAGACCCTACTTGAACTCTGGACCCTAGCTGGTACCAGCCAGGTACCCGAGAAGCTCTCTATGGAGACCTGGTCTCCTGGCTTCCCCCCACTCCTTGGGCTGGCCCTGCACCTTCCACAAGTCCTATTCTACCAGCTCCCGCTCCTCGGGGGCTGCCTCTAAGAACGCCTTCACCACTTGGAAGTTCTATTTCTGTGCTTCCCCGCTCCTCGGGGCAGTGCCTACGTTCTATACCAGAGACTGTCAGTGGTTCCCCGCTCCTCGGGCAGTGCCTTCGTTCGACACCAGAGACTGTTGTACTTCCTTGCTAGAGATGTGAATCGTGTGATTGATCGTCTTAACGATCGATTTCGGCTGGGAGGGGGAGGGAATCGGATCGTCACAGTTTGGGTTTTTTAAATATCGTGTAAATCGTGTAAATCATGTAAATCGTGTAAATCGAAAACCGGCACACTAAAACATCCCTAAAATCCACCCCGACCCTTTAAAATAATCCCCCACCCTCCCCGAACCCCCCCAAAATGCCTTAATTACCTGGGGTCCAGAGGAAGGGTCCCGGTGTGATCTTTTACTCTCGGACCTCCGTTGCATTGTAGAAATGGCGCCGGCACTACCTTTGACCTGTCATATGACAGGGCAAAGGTAGCGCCGGCGCCATTTTGTTTTTTGTCCCCCGACGGCAGGAGCATAGGAGATCGCTCCCGGACCCCCAGGGACTATTGGCCAGCTTGGGGGGGCCTCCTGACCCCCCACAAGAGTTGCCAAAAGTCCAGCGGGGTCCGGAACGATCTTCTACAGTCAAATCGTTTTTCCGTATGGAAAATGGCGCCGGCCGTATGGCCAGCGCCATTTCCATATGGAAAAACGATTTGACTGTAGGAGGTCGTTCCGGACCCCCGCTGGACCCCCAGGGACTTTTGGCCAGCTTGGGGGGGCCTCCTGACCCCCACAAGACTTGCCAAAAGTCCAGCGGGGGTCCGGAACGACCTCCTGCAGTCGAATCGTGTTGCCGTACGGCCGGCGCCATTTTGCAATGATAACATGGAATAGACTTGCTACCTTATTAACAGGGTAACTGGATTTAGCAACTTTGTGGGTGTGGAGGAGATTTTCACTCTCATGGATTCTTTTTCACTCAACTCACAATTAAAACCCTGGAATTTTTTGTCAGAGGATGTGGTTAGTGCAGTTACTTAGCTGTGTTTAAAAAGGATTGGATAAGTTCTTGGAGGAGAAGTCCATTACCGGCTAGCAACGGTAACATGGAATAGACTTAGTTTTGGGTACTTGCCAGGTTCTTATGGCCTGGATTGGCCACTGTTGGAAACAGGATGCTGGGCTTGATGGACCCTTGGTCTGACCCAGTATGGCATTTTCTTATGTTCTTATGTAACTATTAGACAGACTGCAAGGAGCCAAAGTTTTTACGAAACTCGATCTCCGAGGAGCATACAACTTGGTCCGTATCCGCCCGGGAGGACGGCCTTCAACACTCGGGACGGACACTATGAATACTTAGTAATGCCGTTCGGATTGTCTAACACTCCAGCCGTCTTCCAGAACTTAATGAATGAGGTCCTCAGAGAGATGCTGCATTCATTTGTCATCGTATATTTAGATGACGTCTTAATCTACTCACGAGATTTGAACACGCATCGCCAACACGTCAGACGCGTATTGCAAACATTAAAAGACAACCATTTGTACGCCAAACATGAAAAATGCCAATTCGATTGTGAGTCGCTCCCATTCCTAGGATACATTGTGTCCTCTACTGGCTTTCGGATGGACCCTGAGAAGGTTTCGGCAATCACTAACTGGCCTCAACCCACAGGGTTGAAAGCCCTGCAATGCTTCTTGGGATTTGCCAACTTCTACAGGCACTTCATCCCTCAGTATTCACAAAAGGTGGCACCGCTCACAGCGTTGACGCGTAAAGGGGCCGACACCAAAAATTGGCCTGAGGCGGCCTGTCAAGCGTTTCTAGGACTTAAGCAGGCGTTCTTGGAGGACTCATGCCTGTACCACCCTGATCCGCAGCGCCCATTCGTCGTGGAAGTGGACGCCTCCAACATCGCTGTCGGTGCCGTTCTCAGTCAACATTCACCCTCTGGCAAGCTCATGCCCTGCTTCTACTTCTCCAAGAAGTTCTCCCTGACTGAATGCAATTACGGCATCAGGGACAAGGAGTTCCTAGCAATAAAACTAGCTTTGGAAGAATGGAGGCAGTGGCTCGAGGGAGTCATCTATCCCATCACTGTATACACGGACCATAAAAACTTGGAATTCCTGGCTCAGGCACAACGGCTGAACCCTCGACAAGCTAGATGGTCCCACTTTTTCAGTCATTTCGATTTCACTCTCAAGTACCACCCCGCAGCAAAGAATTTCCGAGCCGACGCCTTGTCCCGTACCTCACAAGTAGAAGAGGAGGAGGAACTACAATACATCGTGGACCCAGCACGTATCTGTTTGGAAGCCACAACTCTGGACCACACATCCAAAACAGTAGTGCCTAGGAGGCACCGCAAAAAGGTTCTAACCTGGGCCCATGACTCGTTGTACGGGGGATATGCTGGAAGAGAAAGAACCCTTGACTTAGTTACACATTTCTACTGGTGGCCCGGCATTAGACGGGATGTGACCATGTACGTAACTCTTGTCCGACATGCACTAGAATGAAACCACTAGTGGGTCCTCCAACCCCTACCCATCCCTACGGAACCTGGACACACATAGCCATGGACTTTGTGGTAGATCTGCCACCTTCCCAAGGTAAAACGGTGGTTTGGGTCACGGTGGACCGCTTTTCTAAAATGGCCCACTTTGTGCCTCTGGCCAAACTACCCTCTGCGCCAAAATTGGCCCTGCTATTCACCCAGCACATATTCCGGATCCATGGACTCCCTCAGGACATAGTCTCCGACCGAGGTCCGCAATTTACAGCTCGGTACTGGAGAGCTTTGTGTAAGGAATTTAACGTCCAACTCAGCTTCTCTACCGCCTTCCACCCACAAAGCAATGGACAAATGGAGCGAATGAATTGCTCTCTTAAGGCATTTCTGAGAACATTCACCAATGACAAACAGAATGATTGGGTGGATCTATTGCCCTGGGCGGAATTCACTTATAATAACCAGGTACACGCAGCTACGGGGAACACCCCTTTTCAAGTCGTTTATGGGAGCTTAAGCCACCTCTACCAGTACCAGTGCCAGTGACCTCACCCGCTGCTCGTTTGACCGCTCAGCATCTGCAAAAACTCTGGACGTCAGTACAACAAAGACTCTCGAAGGCTGCTTTCCTCGCAAAGAAACACACCGATCGTCATCGCAGACCGGCACCCACATTCCAGCCGGGAGATCGAGTCTGGCTCAGCACCAAGAACATCTACCTGAGACTCCCCTCTAAGAAACTCGTGCCCAAGTACTGTGGCCCCTTTCGGGTAGCTGAACGGATAGGGTTGGTCTCCTATCGATTGCGGCTGCCCACCACGTTACGCGTCCATAACGTCTTTCACGTATCCCTCTTGAAGCCAGTGCTCTTCTCCAAATTCCACCGACAGCCACCGGGGGGTTCCTCTTCTCCTACGGTCGAGGATCCCACGTTCCAAGTACGCAAGGTGCTCAATATCCGCTTCTGTAACAGACGTTGGGAGTACTTACTGGCCTGGGAGGGTTACAGTGATGAAGAAAATACATGGGAACCTGCCCGCAATATCCTCGATAAATCTCTGTTGCAGCAGTTCCACCTAGATCACCCCGACAAGCCTGGTCCTTTGAAGAGGGGGCCTAAAGGAGAAGGTACTGTTGCAGTCCCTGTCGCTAAGCTAGCGACAGGGTCCTTACCTGCCTCGCTTCGCTCCGCGCCGCATCGGGACCCGCGGACGCCGGGGCCTACCCGACCGCATGGCTGCAGCCTCTCCCTCGTGGAGACGCCGTCGAGGCATGATCCTAGCCTCCCCCTCCGGGGCCACGAGTGCGTGAGGACCAAGCTCTTAAAGGTCCAGCACCCGGAAGTGCTGAATCTCCTCCCGACTGACGTCAGATGCCGGCAGGATATTTAAGCCGGTGTCTGCTCCTGACACTTTGCCTTGCAATGAGGTCTCTTCCTTGCGGAAGTGTTGGTTGCTGTTCCTGCTGTCTTCGTGGTTCCATTCCGCTCCTGTTCCTGCTGTCTTCGTGGTTCCAGTCCTGCTCCTGTTCCTGTTGTCTTCGTGGTTCCAGTCCTGCTCCTGCTCCTGTTCCTGTTGTCCTTGTGGTTCCAGCCCTGCTCCAGATCCTGTTGGCTGTCTTCCTGGCTCCAGACCTCGGCTCGCCTTTGACTCTTCTGCTTGCTGCCAGCCCCGACTACTTGTCCGCCCAGACGCCTCGTCTCTGCCACATACCCAGTCCCGGTGGTCTGGATCCCTACGGGTTTCTCCTGGGGGGTTTCCGTCTCCGCCAGGTGAAGCTCTACATCCACCTGCTGTGTGCTGCCTCCCGGCCCAGTCCATCTCGGAGCTGCCGCTCTGCCCGGCCGGCCCAAGGGTCCACCCTCTAGCCCTGAGTGCTAACAATCGATGACCTAAATAGTGAGAGTTCATTGAAATTCTTAGTTTAATAAATTCACCTCTGGACGGATGAGCACTGGGCAGCCATTCAGATGAATCTGAGGTTGTCCTCTGAACTTCCCAACTCCTGCATGTCACAACCTGTTCTCCCTCCTATAGAGGAACTTTTATGCTAAATTCTTACTTGGCTTTCTCTCACATTGCCAGGGAATTTTGATTACTGCTTCATTTTTTGCAATTAATAAAGAGCCGTCAGGGTACAGACAGGAATACAGCAGGAAAACTCAATAAGATATACAAATATTAAATGAATGCAGAACATGGCAGGACCCACCCAAAAGAACTGAAAGTATACAAAAAAGTTTGATATGACAGACATGATCCATGAGGGACATGGTACAGAGTGGGGAAGGGACTGTGAGGGCTGCAGCAGCTGGAGGGGGAGGAGGTGCGAGAAGATCTCAGAGAAGGAATCTCAAAAGTGCTGTTAATTGGGAAGGGAAATGGTGACCATGAGAGAAAAGGCAGGGAGAGGTCTTTGTAAATGACGAAGAGGTTTAAATTAATATATGAACCTCACATGTTGATCATTGATCAGGGCAAACAAAGCCTAGATTAGACTTTCTCTAATCTTCTCCAAAACTGACAGAAAATTCCCTCACCAGAGCTGGAGCACAGCAGAATAAAGGATCCAAATCTCTTACAGATCATTCACTTCTGAACTCTCAAATCAACTCTGGCACAGAGCAGAAAATTCCCCATAATTGTCTGTGAGACTTTTTAATTTCCCAGATGGACAGAACATGTTTTTTCTCTGAGTCCCATTCTTAAAGCATTTAAGACACCCAAGGTGCCCCCACCTGATCTACAGTGGAGGAGAGGAGGCAGCGCTCCTGAACAGGTAAGGAGAAAACCCAGCAAACCTGTAGCAGTGACTTAATGCCTTGTGAGCTGTGCTATCTCATCAGATACAATTTACAGTTTTATTCAGAAGCTTCCACCCGGCTCAGACCCTTCCATCCAAGGGCAGCCAGATAGATTATCCTTTAAATTTAATTTTTATTTCTATTCCATCTTTTTTGATTGGACAGTCATTTCAAGACATTACAATAACATAGAAACATAGAAAGATAGAAATGATGGCATTAAAGGACCAGTGGTCCATCCAGTCTGTCCAGTAATCCTCCCATGGTAGTATCTGCCGTGCTGTACAGGTTACCCCCATGTATCAGTCAGTGCTGCTTGAACATGCTTTGCTTATGGACTTGGCCTCTGTTTTTTCCTTAATGTCTGTACATCAGTACCCCAGACTGTAAAACATCATGGCTTGTGTTCACTGTCTCTGAATCCAAATTCCTCATTTTCAATGGATAACACATTGAAAATGTCGGTTCAGTGTGCTGCGGCAGTCAAAAAAGCAAATATAATGTTGGGAACTATTAGAACGGGAATGGTGAATAAAACGGAAAATGTCATAATGCCTCTGTATGCTCCATGTGAGACTGCACCTTGATACTGTGTACAATTCTGGTTGCCATCTCAAAAAAGATATAATTGCGATGGAGAAGGTACAGAGAAGGGCTACCAAAATGATAAGGGGAATGGAACAGCTCCCCTATGAGGAAAGACTAAAGAGGTTAGGACTTTTCAGCTTGGAGAAGAGAGGGGGGGGGGGATATGATAGAGTGTTTAAAATCATGAGAGGTCTAAACGGGTAGATGTGAATCGGTTATTTACTCTTTCAGATAATAGAAAGACTAGGGGCAGTCCATGAAGTTAGCATGTGGTGCATTTAAAACTAATCAGAGAAAGTTCTTTTTACTCAATGCACAATTAAACTCTGGAACTTGTTGCCAGAGGATGTGGTTAGTGCAGTTAGTATAGCTGTGTTTAAAAAAGGATTGGATAAGTTCTTGGAGGAGAAATCCATTACCTGCTATTGATTAAGTTGACTTGGAAAATAGCCACTGCTATTACTAGCACCGGTAACATGGAATAGACGTTTTTGGGTACTTGCCAGGTTCCTTATGGCCTGGATTGGCCACTGTTGGTAACAGGATGCTGGGCTCGATGGACCCTTGGTCTGACCCAGTATGGCATGTTCTTAGGTTCTTATGATTGAGGTGGAAATATGTAACTGAATTTCCTGAAATTATACAATATCATATCATATATAATGTATCCTCTGATTTTGTATTGGAATTGTGAACTGGGAAGCAAAAAAACTTCCAAGTTCTAATCCTTGGCCCTGCCTACGGTTGTGGGACCCTGGAGAAATCATTTTATGCTCCTGTGCCTTAGCTCTAATTCCTGGCTCTGTCCCTGACTTTCTATCACTGATTCTTAAATCCTGTTCTTTAAGACACAGAGCAAACTCATCCAAAATATTAAATCAGCAAATGCAGATTAAATATGTTAATCAAGTTTTCACTGTACTAAATTGAAAGTTGATCTGATAGAGAATGATTTGCATCAATTAAAAATGTGTTGATATCTAATATGCATTGATTTCTGCAACGCACTATATGCCAGCCTTACGCAATTAGATACATTTTGCCTTATTCAAAACACTGCAGCCAGGATGCTTTTAAACTTCAAACCCAGACGATATCTCTCCGGCTCTGTAATCATTGCATTGCCTGCAGAATTCAATTTAAGACACTCTCCTGGTTCTTAAGACATTATTTTACCAAAAACATATTGGATTATTTAATTGCCTCGAGAGATATATTCTGGGTAGAGATTTCTGCTTTTACCAAGAGGCTTTACTTTGTGTTCCTTCAGTGAAAGATGCTGGATTGTTTGAAACCAGATCAAAAGCCTTTTCTTGTATCGGCCCCCAGATTATGGAATATAATCCCTTCAAGAATATTTAAGCTTTAGGAAAAGGGGTTAAACCTTGACTTTTTATTTTTGCATTTACCTGACAAGTTTCTGATTTATGAGCTATGGCTTTTAATATTTATTCAGTTTGATATTTTAATATGAATGTCTCTTATTTTGTTTTCCTTAGTCCTCTGTTATGTTCAATTTTTTTGTTTTTTTTAGATTTAACCTCTTTATTTGGATTACAAAATTAGAAATATAAAATACTTGATATAGGAAATTTCCCACGGCGAGCCAATAACAAAGGCCGAATCAAAAGGTTGCCGAAGCACATCCCTATTGCTAATGGGTGTAATGTTACAGTCCATAAGAAGCAGATTGTTGACTTTCACTGCTGTCCATACATTACATCATCTGGAAAGTTCAATGATATCTGAACATACACATCAATTTCAATTTCTTCTTATACCCCTAAGAGAAGAGAGGTGGTCACAATGAAAGTGGGAAACATGACGACGGCGACAGAATTCATTATTCTGGGACTTTCTGATAATCCCCAGCTGCAGGTTCCTCTCTTCCTGGTCTTCCTGCTCATCTACCTGATCACCCTGCTGGGGAACCTTGTGATTATCACAGTGACCTGTGCTGACCCCCGCCTGCACACCCCCATGTACTTCTTCCTCAGTAACCTGGCACTAACAGACATCTGCTATAGCTCTAACATTGTTCCAAAACTGCTGGAGATTTTCCTCTCAAGGGATAAGATCATTTCCTATGCTGGGTGCATGGTGCAGCTCTATTTCTTCCTGGACTTTGGTTGCACTGAGACTCTCCTCCTACTGCCATGGCTTATGACCGCTATGCTGCAATCTGTGACCCCTTGCGCTATTCCCTCATCATGAATAGAGCTGTGTCCTGCTGGCAGCTGCTTCCTGGATCAACTGCTTTCTACTATCTGGGATGATTACAGTTTCTGTCACCCGCCTTTCATTCTGTGCCTCTAATGTGATTGATCATTTCTTCTGTGAGTTCATGCCACTGTTAAAGCTTTCCTGCAGTGAAACAGCCACCATACAAAGCATAATGTTTGTTATAGCTGCATTGATGACAGTCCCTGCCTTCTTTGTGACTCTTACATCTTACAGCTACATCATCTCAGCCATCCTGAGGATCCGCTCTGCAGAGGGGAAGCGTAAAGCTTCTCCACCTGCTCCTCCCACCTCACAGTTGTCTCTGTGTTCTATCTCTCCATTTTCTTTGTCTACCTGAGACCCACCTCATCATACTCCCAGGAGCAGGGTAAACTCCTATCCATTCTCTACGCAGCTGTCACCCCCATGCTGAACCCCCTCATTTATAGTATGAGGAACAAGGAGGTTAAAAATGCAGTGAGGATGGTCATAGGGAGGTAGATGTTATAAAAGGGGGAATACCCCTGCATAGTTGCAAATGAATGCTCACAGTGCATTATCTCAGTTCTAGTTTTGTCTGAGCTGCAAGCACAAAAGAGCCAGAGGACATTGCCAGGTTAATCCCACTCCTAATCCCCCCCCACACCCCCCCCTCACACACAAATGATTCCTCCAGTACTCGTTCTGAAACTCAAGTTTTACAGCACTCTGACATGGAATGAAGGAGTAGCCTAGTGGTTAGCACAGTGGGCTACAACTCAGGGAAATCTGGGTTAAAATCCCACTGTTGCTCCTTGTGCTTTGGACAAGTCACTTTACCCTCTGTTCCCTCATGTACAAAATTAAATTGTAAGCCCTGTGAGGATACGGAAATACCAAAAAGTGAAATATAAAATCTAAATAAATATAAAACATGTGACATCACCACTGTGACACACAGCCCATGTGACATCAGTCCAGAGCTACAAGCAAAGGTTGCTGTAAGTTTCATGGGAGACCAGTAACACCTTCTTCCCACTAGGTATTTTCACTGGGATACATGGTTTACCATACAGTGTGCCTGGTAGGGAGAAAGGTGTCAATGGTCCGACATCAACTTAACAGGGAACATTGCTTAGCTCCAATATGATATCTGTCTTCTGAACAAAGTCCAATATAATATATGACATTCAGAAAGCAGTCTACTAGTATAGGCTGGGGCTGGGATGGTCCACCTCCTGAGAATTAACAAAAGCAGCTTATAAGAGGAGCTCTGGGGGCAGTGAGGAGTCTTGAATTGATTTTCCAAGTCGAGTCAGAGGATCCAAGCGAGCCCTGCTTGGTGGTCCTGACCAGGGTTGGGAGGGATTTCCTCTTCCAGTCCAATCACTGGCTGGTTGGGATTTTCCTTCTGGTTTGTTTATGAGATTTTAATAGGAACATTGTGAGACATCTGGGCCTTCTTGGACTCAGGGAATGGGAAGCCCTGTGCTTGGGACACCCAGGGACAGGGAAGACCTTCCCATGAGCTGGTGACCCACCGCAAGGAACAACTTTGGTGTTAATATCAGTTGTGTTAGAAAATCTGGGAGGCAGGGTTTTGCTGGCCCCTTCCTCCTACCCCGGTAAGAAACATGAAAAAAGCTGCGTGTTCCAGGATCCCTTCCCAACTTTGGATCGGTGACGTGAGTAAAATCAAGAAGGACCAAGGAAAACTGTAATACTGAATCTGAGTTACATTGGAGACTTTGCCCAGGGGAAGAGAGATAATTGAGAATCCTATGCAGAGGCGGTGTAGTATTTTTTGACCTGTTGGAAGTGGTTTTTCCATCCCAACAAGGAGATCCTTGACCACATGGTAACCTCATTAATTCAAGCTCTGGATGGTGAGTGTCTCCCTTGCCCTTGCACCAAAGTAAAGTGACCCTTGTACAGACAGAATGAGAAATAACCTGTGGAAACTAAAAGAATTAAGTTGAACTTTACCAATTTCCATCTGATTATCCACCAATAAAGATATTGATTTTGGACACTCAGCCAGAGTCCTGTCTCTTATTTCTAGTGCTCACAGTGTCTACAGTGTTGAGAAAAGCGTATCCCTCCCAAGGGAGCACAAGGGACAAGAAATAATGTGTGAAAAGGTCACTGCTGTCTCACTGGGCTCTGGAAGTATATCTCCCCCCCCCCCCCCCCACACACACACACATACATACATGCACACACTTACAAAGGATCCAGCCATGGGAGTAAAAGGGAATATGAAAGAGCTAGCCAATGAGTAGTTCAAGACCCAAAGAGAAAAATTCTTTTATGGCCCCACTCGTGCTGAATAAGCACTTTGTTTCAAAAGGATTCTGTCTTATCAAGGTTTTCTTTTGCATGCTTCAGATGATGACTTTTGGGAAGGGGTCATAGAAAAGATTTCCTTCTGACAACTCTGCCATACAGAACATTAGGGGTGTGCATTCGGTCCCCTGAATTTGCAATCCACAACGTATGTGGCCATATTTGTTATATTCGTGGGGAAGCGAAATGTATCACGATTTCCCACGAATACACAAATCTTCGCCCAATTATTCGGCTGTCTAAATAAGCCAGTTTAAACAACCCCCCCCACCCTCCTGACCCCCCCAAGACTTACCAAAACTCCCTGGTGGTCCAGCGGGGGGTCCGAGAGCCATCTCCTGCACTCACACCCTGGGCTGCCGGTTTCAAAATGGTGCCGATAACCTTTGACCTACCATGTCACAGGGGCTACTGGGCCATTGGTCAGCCCCTGTCACATGGATGGCTGGCACCATCTTGTGCTCCTACCATGTGACAGGCGCTGACCAATGGCACTGGTAGCCCCTGTGACATAGTAAGGGCAAGGCTATCGGCGCCATTTTTGTTGTTGTTGTTGAAAACTGTTTATTAAGAGGTTAGTCATACAAATGGGAAAAAAACATAGGAGTAACACACTATTATAGATGAATTAGACAAGCAGAGATATAACAACCATGTCCCTCTTATTTCTTATAATAGAGGAGGGAAGAAGGAGGGAAGAAGGGTGAAGGAGAGTATAGAAGAGAAAAAGTGAAAGCCAAGAGAGTAAGAGAAAGAAGTGAGGGAGATATAAATAGAGAGGGGAAAGAAAAAGAGTAGCCGTGAGCAGAACTAAGAGATCTTGTTTAAAGACACATATTCAAGATAAATTATACAATGGTGGAAAGAATACAATGGTATAAATAAAGCAAAACCACCTCCCTCAGTGAGATAATAACTCAACATACTCATCGAGAGGTTTCCAAACCTGACACCAAGCCTTGAGTCTACGAAATTTCAATGCCATAGCTTTTTCATATTTACTAAACATACAAACAGAATTTCATCATAAGTGTTCAGAAAGCAGGTCACCATGCTTCTAATTAGCCATAATATTGTGTAGTATGACACCTAACAAAAAATCCAGCAATTTACTGAGGGCTCTAGTGAGACCTATAGAAGGGTCTGCACTTCGCAGGATAACAATCGAATATGTGAGAAGCTGATTGAGATGCAGAATCTTTGACACGGTGATCCAAATTTGGGCCCCAAAATTTTGGATATATGGGCAATAATATATCATATGTGATAATGTACCCCTAGGCTCTTGGCATGACCAACAGGAGTGAGACAGAAGTAATCCAGCTCTATGTAGTTTCCAAGGGGTCCATACTGCGTGGTGTAATATAAGAAAGGAAGTCTGCGTTAGACTGGAGGAAAGAGAGATGTGCATGTAAACTTGCCAGAAATGATGCCAATTAACTAGTCCCTGTGCAATCTTCAATTCATAAAGCCAATGAGATTGCAGACTAGTTATGGAGGCGTTGGACTTGGCCAATTTAATGAGTTTATAAAATCTGGAAGCTAGGTGACCCTGCTCAGCCAGTGACAATACAGAGTGGCTAGATATGGGAGATCACATGTCATGAGGGGTGCAAATCAATATGCTGGATGGCATGTCACAATTGGAGCCATGCATAGAATTGCATGGAAGGGAGACCAAATGTTTGGCATATCTGTTGAAAGGATAAAAGTCTCTCATCAACTATAATATCTGCCAAAAACCATATCCATGCTGTTGCCATAACGGCCAATTAGGCAGCTGGTTTCCGATTTGTATTTTAGGATTGCACCACAAGGGTGCAAATTTATATTGTTTCCAAGAGGGTAAATGAGAGGGTCGAATTCCATCAAATTCTACCATAGCCTGATGTAATGAAGTCATAATAGAGTTTGACATGATATTTGGTGTTAAAGAAATGCTGGGAAAGTATTCTGCTGGACTGATTGTAAGAGACAATGCTCTAAGGCTAACTTTCTGGGTATATGGATATCAAATTGAGGAAGAGTAAAATAATAGTAGGCTTATTGGAGGATAAATGCTTGATGATAAGCATAGAAGTCTGGGAAATTAACCCCTCCAAATTGAGTCAGCTTCTTCAACTTGACCAAAGCAATGCGGGGGAGCTTTTGGTTCCATAAAAAATGGGATAATAGGTGATCCAATTGTTTATAAAAACTAGTTGAAAAAAAAAATTGGTATCATAGCAAGGATATATGAGATCCTGGGTGCAAATACCATTTTGATATTGTCTTGTCTCCCCCACTATGTGAGGTGCAAAGGTGACCATTTTAAAATTGTATCTCGTACTGATTGTAATACTGATTCTTCACTGTGAAATACAGTGGAAGGGAGATTCAATTGGCATTTGACCTCCAAGCATTTAAGGCCCCCTTGAACTTTTTGAATTGGAAATGTGACAAATCCACTAGGGAGCCAGCCAAGTTGAGAGGAAGCAAGTCTGTTTTATGCCAGCCAATTTTGTAGCCTGAAACCAGTGAATAAGATGAAATAAGTTCAAACAAGGATGGAAGAGATGTATCTGGGTTAAGCAAAAAAGAAGAACATCATCTGCATAAGCTGATAACTTAAAAGAGACATCTCCAAAAGGGAACCCTTCAATCGATCAGATTGCCGGGTGGATAGTAGCAAGGTTCCAAAGCCAGGTTAAAAAGTAAGGGAGATAAGGGGCAACCTTGGCGAGTACCCCTATATAAATGGAAAAGGGGGGGGGGGAGTACATTTATTGACGTAAAGGAAGGCAGTAGGAGAAGAGTAAATGGACTGCACCAATTAGTGATGGTGAACCATTTCAGGGTTGCTAGGAAAAAAGGCCATTCGACCCAGTGAAAAGCCTTGTCAGCGTCTAATGAGATCGCCACTGCTGGGGAATGCAAAGCACTCGCATGCTCATGAATATGCAAAAATAAGCAGGAATTATGAGCAAGCAACCTGCCTTTTATAAAGCCTGATTGATCATTGTAGATAATATGACCCAAGAAATAGAATAAATGCGTAGCCAATATTTTAGCAAAAATTTTGTAATCAGTATTTAATAAAGAAATTGGGTGATAATTGGATATATGGGTGGGGTCTCTACCCAACTTTGGAAGAACAATAATACAAGCCTCCATAAAAGTGGAAAAACCAAGAGTGACAGACAGAAGAGAGTCATACTATGTATGCAGATGGGGCACCAGGTCCATTTAAGAGCATGATAGAAGTCTGTAGTAAAACCATCTGGACCAGGTGCCTTGCCACTGGATAGAGAGGAGATAGCTTTTGATGTTTCCATTGTCATAAGAGGTGCATCCAATTGAGATGCTTGAACATCTGTAAGAGAGGGATGAGAGATCCTGGATAAAAATTGATGAATCACATCAGAGGACGAAATTGCTTCAGATTGATAAAGGGATTCGTAGAAAGAACAAAAGGCAAGTAGGACTGTAGAGAAGGAATCAATTGCTAAAAAAAAGTCTATACAGGAATACGACGAGTGTGGATGTGTGTAGAGGGTATAGTTCTTAGTAGTAAGGTGAAGGAGACGCCATGGGTCAGATAAACTATGTGAGTGAAGATGCTTTAAGGCCATACAGGACGAGAGACGTGTAGACGTAGGATAGTTGTCTTATCCAGAAATGGATCCGGGGTTTGGTTGAAATCTCCTCCCACAATCACTAGTAGCGGCTCTGTGATAAGAAGATTGGCAAACACAGAGTGAAAAAAACCTGGGTCATGAACATTGGGGGCATATAAGTTGAGTAAAGTATATGCATGTTGTGCAATTTGTATTTGAGCTATGTTCCATCGACCATCTATGTCAGAAACTTGATGAAGAATTTGGGCATCCAAGCATTTGTGCAGAAGAATCACTGTACCTCTCTTCTTATGGACAGCTGGGCTGAAAAGGACATGACCCACCCATTGCTGTTTCAACTTGAGAGATTCTAATGAAGAGAGATGGGTTTCTTGGAGGTAGGCAATGTCCACATGAAGAGATTGAAGATATGTTAAAATTTTCTTTTGCTTGATGGGGTGTGAGAAACCATTGACATTCAAAGAAACAATGGTGAGAGAGGTAATCAATGATTCCATGTGAGAAACCATAAATTCTGTAGAGGGAGGTATTGAATATCCTTGCTGTAAACAAATACTGTGAGTGGCTGAGGAAGGAAGAAAAAGAGAGTAGAGAGATAAGAAGCAGGAAACCAGAAGAGAAAGGTAAGAAAAAGAAAAGGAAGAAAGAGTAAAAAGCTGGGGGAGAAAGCCAGACTAGCCATATAGGCTGCTTCCCGTATAAGGGTCCCTTGCCATGCCAGAGGCTACCCGATCCGGGAGATTCCACCAGACCGCAATGGAGATACTAGTATATTAAACCATAGAGTATAAAGAGACAAGTTAAACAAAATGTTTTTTATATATATACTCCTCATTCTCTCTTGGAATCATTTTATGTCAAAGTGACTGGGAGTGCTTGAAAAAATTAAGTTGCATGTTAAAAAAACATGATCTCATGAAGAACACATCAAAAAGGAAAAATGGTAATAAAAAAAAAAAGGATCTCCTATCCCCTATTTGGGGTCAAACTTTAGGACTCACTGCAGCTGAATCCTTATACAGAGTGGAAAAAGTGACTGTAAAGACTCTGCCAGAGATAGAAAATCAAGTCACCATAGAGGAAGAATGCTCCTGGGATGTGAGAAATTATTCTAATTTTGCTGGCTGTTGTAAAATCTTAGTGCAATTTTGAATCGTGATTTTCAGGTTGGCCCCTGTGACATAGTGAGGGCAAAGGCTAGTGCTGGCGCCATTTTGAATACTGGCAACTGACAGCCCGCGTGCAGGAAGTCGCTCCCGTACCCCCGCTGGACTTTTAGCAAGTCTTGTGGGGATCAGGAGGGTCCCCCAAGATTTGCCAAAAGTCCCTGGTAGTCCAGCGGAGGTCCGAGAGTGACCTCCTGCACTCAGGCCGTCAGCTGCCAGTAATCAAAATGGCGCCAATAGCCTTTGCCCTTACTATGTCACAGGGGCTACCGGTGCCATTGGTCAGTCCCTGTCACATGGTAGGAACACAAGATGGTGCCGATGGCCATGTGACAGGGGATGACCAATGGCACCGGTAGCCCCTGTGACATAGTAGGTCAAAGGCTATTGGCGCCATTTTGAATACCAGAGCTGAGAGTGTGAGAGCAGGGGATGGCTCCCGGACCCCCCGCTGGACCACCAGGGAGTTTTGGTAAGTCTTGGGGGGGGGGGGGTCAGGAGGGTGGGTTGTAGTAAATTTAATTTTAGCCAGGTAACGAATAGGATTAGATGTATAAACGTTTTGGGGCGCCATACGTCCGAATGCAACATATCTGCCCCCCGACGAATACGTATCCCGAATGCAACGTATGGTGTCCCTCTGCACATCCCTACACAACATTGCTATGTTACCAATGCTGTATAGTAGAAATAACTGCATCTTTTGCTGCAGGGGGTTATATTCCCATCAGCATTTGGAACGGCATCACTCCCCAGAAATAGCTAGGAGCAGAAAGCACTGGTAGGGGCTTTTGCCCTGAAAGGCTGAATTTAAAGATGAGGTCTGCATGGTAAATTCCGCCCTGTATATATGGCTTTGGACACAGCAGCTGGATTTAAGGTAAACCCGGCTGCTATGGTGACTGCAAACTCCATGGGAGTTAGACAGTTGGCGGTACATGCCAAGGCCATCTGCTCCTCCTTCCTTGAGCTGTCTGTCTGAGTTTGTATTCTGTAATTTCCTTTCTTAATCCATAGCAACACAACACCTAGGCAACCATGCAGCACGCAAGCACAATCTCTAGTCTTGCATCACCATTCTCCCAGCTATGGTGATAAACTCTGGAATTCATTGCCAGAGGATGTGGTTTCAGCAGTTATTGTTACTGGGGTTAAAAAAGGTTTGGATAAGTTCCTAGAGGTTAAATCCATAAACTGCTATTATGGTAATTAAGCAATAGTAGCTTGTGATCTATCTAATGTTTGGGTACTTGCCAGGTACTTGTGACATGGATTGCCCACTGTTGGAAACAGGATGCTGGGCTTGATGGACCCTTGGTCTGACCCAGTATGGCATTTCTTATGTTCTTATGGGGCAAGGAATGGTTCAGGGAGTGAATTGTAAAGATTTGTATCTAAAAATTGCTGTTTCCAACTGTGCCAACTTGTGCTGCATTTGGGAGAAAAACATGAAATTCTGAAATATGGCCAACATTCCCACCGAAACCACGAGCAAGAAGAAAAAGCACATCAAACACTTACATGGGGAAGGGAGTGCATCAGTTCATGACATCATGGAGCCACCCAGCGACGCTAAGAATGCATGAAGTCAGCACACATGTGGAGCAGTGTATGAGGAGTAAGGAGAGAGTGTGAGGTGAGCTGCTTGCAGAGTCATGATCAAAAGCACACATCAATAACACTTTACTTCTTTATGCATTTCAGGGAAGGAAAGTGACATCGCCATGGTAGAGTCCCTGAAATCTGGGGCAGGAGGCAGCTCTCTGCTGCCAAGCCCGGAAGGCAAAGACCCAGCCCACCATTAGGGTCCGAGGGACAACCAAATGACCCAACCAGCCAAGGAACATCAACCAGAGGTGAAGCCACACATTTCTTCATCCCAAAGGGGAGGATTAAATTCATCTGCTGAGGATGCCAGACTGTGAGAGCTCTAGAGTGTGCAAACAGCTTTACATTACAGCATCTACAGGTGATTAGTCTTCAGCGTTGCAGTTGTTCGTACTTACTTTACCGGAAGGCTAAGCCTGGCAGCACTCAGCCAGCACCCATTTCAAGCCAGCAGCTGGGGGAGGCCTTATACCATGTGACCCAGCAAGAGCAATTTGTGTCCCCATACGAGGTGTCTGAAAGCAGCAGGGATCACAGCATTAAATTTGCAGCTGTTACCACCAAGGAGTTACATGTATCTCCCATCACGGGGAATGTGATGATCTCATTCCAAGAACTGTTGGAGGTCTTACCACTTAAGCCTCTTGAACCGGAGGTGATGACAATGGAAATCAAATGAGAAAAGGAGAGAGGTCTTCATGTGACCAGTAAGAGGGGTAAAATTTTAGAAGCTGAAGAGAAGGAAGGTGTCTTGAAAGAAAAAAACTACGGCAGCTGAGAACTCCAGCAAGTGGGGAGGACCAGCCCTCAGGAGGCCTTTGCCCAGGATGAGGCCTAGGCAAGGTATTAATCACTGACCCTCTAGTTTCCCCAGGAAAGGCCAAGGAATATCTCTTGACTTTCTAGCATCTAGTTCAGGATACTCCAGTTCCCCATTTTTCCAACAAGTGGACTGGTACACTGAGTCCAAAACCTGAAGTGTGGCCATTAGTGCAAAGGTAGCCAGGCAAAGGTTTTCCATCGTGCTGCCCAATTTCAACATCTATGCCTAGGAGCCTGCCAAATACAAGGAATACAATGACCAGGCCATGGTGTGCTACACTGTCAAATCTAGTTCTGGGGTTTTTTAGGGGCTTGTTCTGGGTTCAGCTCGTGCACATTGGCATCGTTCCCAGGGACTCTGATCTAGGAGATAATCTCACTGGGGCCTACACTGGGAGTTACCCAAGGGGCTTGTCACCCGTTTGCACACAGGACCACCTTGAAGGTTTACCTAATGTAAACGCATGCAATCACTGGGATTATACTGGGGGGTTTGAACCCAGGAGCTTATTTCCCACATAAATAGCTACACACGCAAACTTTGATCTAGTAGATCACGGTTTCAGGTATTTAGGAAAGTAAGTTTATTTGAGTAAAAAGAAGACAGAATATATAGAATCAGATCATACAGAGGAAGTAATGGTAGATAATAACAATTGCTACTTATGTATAAAAGCTTACATGTTTCCAAAGAATCAACCTGTGCTATCACATCCGGAAGTGTGATCTTCTTCTCTCCCCAGCTGTTATTTCTCCTTATACATTAAATGCTTGGGAAAAGCAGTAATCTTGCCTCCCTCTGAGTTCTTATCACTTTCAAGCACAGCTGTGTGGTCTTCACTCTCTTAGGCTTTAGTATCAGTTAATTGCTTACTTTCTCACCATAGAACTACTGGCATAACTACAATAAACAGATTCTTGCCTGTTCATAAGTATGTCACAATGCAAAATGAAAAATTACTACTTACCTGATAATTTCCTTATCCTGAGACCAGACAGATGAATTCAGAACCAGTGGGGTTATGCACCTCTACCAGCAGATGGATCTGGAGCAAAGCTGACATCACAGTATATATACCCCTGCAGTGACATCAGCCTGCCAGTATTCTTTGCAAAAGTCAACTGTGGACAAACTAACAAAACTTGTTAACACCAGATAACCATCCCTGTACTCAGTTGACAGGAAACACTGAGCTTAGACAAAAAATGTATTAACACTAGTCTAGGGACTGGATTAACACTTACTAGTAACCCCCGGACCATGTAGTCATGCAGGAGGACCATAAAACAATTATTTGGCAGCCAAGAGCGGGAAGCTGGATGCATCTGTCTATCCTAAAGAAAAGGAAATTATCAGGTAAATAGTAATTTCTCATTTCTTAGCATCTAGACAGATGAATCCAGAACCAGAGGAATGTACCCAAGCTTCTCCCGAATAGGACTGGAGGTTGCCCGCCGTTCAGTGAAAACCGCACATGCAAAGGCTGCATCCTCCCAAGCCTGCACTTCCAGATGATAATACCTGGAAAAGGTGTGTAAGGAAGACCATGTCATAGCTCGGCAAATATTGATAGGAGATAATTTAACCTCCACCCATGACTCTGCCTGAGACCCAGTGGAATGAGCCCTAACATGAATAGGTAATGATTGCCCAGCAACCACAAACATGGCCGTGACTACCTCCTTAATCCAGCAAGTTATTGTAGCCCACGAAGCAGGCTCACCCTGTTCACCTCTACCCTGGAGGATAAATAGGCGATCCGTCTTCTTGAGAGATTTAGAAACTTCCAGATACCTTACAATACATCTCTTAACATCCAAGGGTAGCAACAGATACAGCAAAGAAATGGACTGAATCAAGTGAAAATCTGAGACTACAGAACAGTACGCTGTTGTATCACCCCCAGAGACACT